>NC_136073.1:162047075-162059575 GCF_964261635.1 Lissotriton helveticus | reverse complement strand
ATGATGGAAGCTAACTCTTCGAGTCCTGTTCTTCCCCATAAAGCCAGTAGGAACTGGAAACGTCTAGATATAGACAAATTAAATTCTCTTCTTGCCAATTCAAAACCCACGGCTTCCAGCATGACCATTAAAGAGCTACCTGCTGTTAGATCATGGTTGACAACTGCCCTGGACTCATGCCTCCCCACTCAAAAAAATAAAGTACAAATTCATCATCCACCGGCTCCTTGGTTTACTGACTCCCTTCGCCTAGAAAAATCCAACTGCAAAAAGCTGGAACGTATATGGCGCTCCAGCTACAACCCAGATCACAAAGTAAAATATAAGTCTGCTCTTAAAGCCTATCACTCGGCTTGTGATATCGCCAGAGCCAACTTTGCTAACAGCACCATACTTACAGCACAAAATAGACCTAAGGCCCTGTTTAAAATAGTCAAAGAGCTGTCGGGTGCGTCCTCGGTACCTAAGGACCCCTGTTTGGACACGGCCCAGTGCAATGCTTTAGCCAATTTTTTTCTTGAGAAAATTAATAGGATTTATGACACTTTTAATTCTATGCCCGCAGCTTCCACTCATTCTGCTCAAGTCCTGTGCAACTCTTCCCCTATTCCCATCCCCTGCTCTGAGCCCGTGACTCCCCTACTCCAAGCGTGGGATCCCATTTCCCTTGTGCTCCTAAAAAAGTATCTTCAAGACATCAAATCTGGTTCCCCCCTCGACCCAATGCCCCCGCAAGTTCTGAGTTCATTGGACCCAGCCCCACTCCATATTATTTTGGATGTCTTGAACGCTTCGCTAACAGAAGCTATTGTTCCAAACGAATGGAAGCACGCCATGGTGGTCCCACTACTAAAAAAGGCTAACGCAGATCCCAACAACCCATCTAATTTTCGCCCCATTTCTTTGCTTTCGTGTTTTTCCAAGATTTTGGAGAAACATGTTAACTCCCTGCTCAATTCATATGTTGAAACCTCCAATTTTTTACATGGTTCTCAATCCGGGTTCAGGGCTGGTTTTTCTACGGAAACCACTCTGCTTGGTGTGTCAGAGACCATCAGACGTCAGGTGGACAATGGGGAGACGGTGGCACTCATCTTGCTTGACTTGAGTGCCGCATTCGACACCGTCTCCCATTCCATCCTGTTGTCCACCTTGAAGGCTGTTGGCGTCGGAGGTTCCGCCCTGGCCTGGATTGCTAATTTTCTTTCTGATCGCACGTTCCAAGTTTTCTCTTCCACATCTGTTTCATCCATACTCCCCTCCACTCACGGTGTTCCCCAAGGGTCTATCCTTAGTCCCCTTTTTTTTAACCTGTATGTGAGACCTCTTGCTTTTTTGGCAGAACAGGCTGGTCTCACAATTTATTCCTATGCTGATGACACTCAAGTCATCTACTCACTGTCTACCAATAAAAACCTCCCCTCTTCTTCTCTTCAATCCGGGCTGAAACAAATATCAGACTGGATGTTGAAGCACAAATTAAAATTAAACGGGAACAAAACAGAACTGCTCCTGTTTGGCTCGGACACCTCGCTCTGGGGCCCACAACATTGGCCTCCAGAGATGGGCCCTTTACCTACTCCCACCGTGTCAGCTCGGAATCTAGGGGTTATCTTCGATAACCAACTATCATTTAAACAACACGTGGTGAAAGTCTCCGCCACCTGTACCACCATCATCAGGTGGCTGAGAAAAATCACGTGGATGCTGCCTGCCGACACCCTGAGAACTGTAGTCTAGGCTCTTGTCACCTCACGCCTGGACTATGGGAACAACCTACTCCTGGGTGCCTGCAAGGAAGTGACCAGGAAGTTTCAGGTGGTACAGAATATGGCAGTCCGCCTTATCTGTCACCTTCCTGCTAGATCCTCGGTCACACAGCATAGGCGTAAACTGCACTGGTTATGCATTGAGAGTAGAACTAAATTCAAAGCACTTTGCTATATGCACAAGATTATGACAGGAAGAGCCCCTCATTACCTTTCTGCTTTGGTTCAGCAATACATTCCCCCCCGTACACTTAGGTCTTCCACTCAGAACAAATTCAGGACTCCCCGTGTCAACAGAGCCAAAATGGGAGGACGCTCGTTTTCCCTGTTGGCACCCTCTTTATGGAATTCCCTACCTCAATCTTTGCGCTCTGAACTGTGCTTTCTGAAATTCCGTAATGGAATTAAAACTTGGCTTTTTGACGCCTAATCTCCTAGTCTGACATTCCTCGCATTCCTCATACTGTTCAGCTTGCTTTAGCGCCGGGAAACCTCCGGGTAGCTGCGCGCTCAATAAATGTAATTATAAATAAATAAATAAATAAATAAATAAATAGAGGTGACAGAGGGGACCCAAGGCGCGAAAGTACCCGACCTCCTGGAGCCCTCGCTGGAATCCGGGAGGCAAATGGCACCTCATCGGGACTTCCAGGGAAGTTCAGCCATCTGGTCGCCCCCATTGGAAAGCATTGCGGGCGACCAGATGGCCGAGGCGATCCGGGCGACCACATGGCCGAGGGGAGAGGGGCGACCAGATGGCCGAGGGGATCCGGGCGACCAGATGGCCGGGCACGAAAGGGACGCCATCTGGTCGCCCCGTGCCCCGACGAAGGAGGGAGCGGGCGCTTGGGGCATGGCGGGCCGGAGGCCCGGGGCCCCAGCCGGGCCACAGCCATGGAGGCTGCCAGGGGCCGGCGGGCCCTCCGACCCGGGGCCCGCTTACACCTTGACAAGCAGGGGAGGCCTGCAAGGGACCGACGGACCCCTGCCCTGGGCCCTGGGTGGAGCGGCAGCCCGGGGGACCGGGCCCAGGGCCGGAGCGCCCGACCCGGGGCCCCGACCGGGCCCCTGGACCCAGCCCGAGGCTCCCAGGCCCGGAGGCGCAGGGGAAGCCTCCCCGGGCCCGACGGACTCCGTCCCCGGCAGCCTGCCCCGCGGCAGGACCCAGGACGGAGCCCGGGGTGGGGAGGCCACCCTCCCCGGGGCCCTCAGGGGCCCCCGGTGGGGCTCCTGAACCCAGCCAAGCACGGGGAGGCTCCCCGGGCACCTCGGAACCCCGTCCCGGGACTTTGGCAGTGCGGCAAGCCGGGGGACAGGGCCCGGGGCCGGGGCACCCCACCAGGGGCCCGGCCGGGCCCCTGGACCCAGCCGTGGCTCCCAAGCCCCGAGGCGCATGGGACGCCTCCCTGGTCCCTCCGGACCCCGTCCCGGGCACCCTGCCACGCAGCAGGACCAAGGACAGAGCCCGGGGTGGGGAGGCCGCCCTCCCCGGGCCCTCAGGGGCCCTAGCCCTACCCAAGGCTATTCGGATACCAACAAATCTCTCTGGAAAGATAACCTCCGGGCATATAAAACTGCCATTGTCCAAAGTAAGGCTAATTACTTCTGCATTACCATCGCCAACGCCACCAATAGTTCGAAGAGTATCTTTCAAATACTCAAAAACTTAACCCACCCAGACTGTGCCACATTGACGCAGCCTCCTACTCAAGCTCTCTGTGATAATCTTGCAGCATTCTTCATTAATAAAATCAACACCATCATTCACAATTTGAAGACCCCCCCCTCGCTGGGATGTTCCAACAGCCAGGGAACTAGCACCAGCACCCAGGACCTGACGCGCTCAGGCTCCATCTCTACGGCTAGGCTACGGGAATTCCCCCCTATTTCTGAATCCGAGTTCGAAAGACTGGCGCTCGGAATTACCTCGGGTTCCCCCCTTGACCCCCTGCCTCCAAAAGTTTGGAAAAGCTTCGCTACAGATCTTTTTGGCACTCTGCGCCAAATATGCAACCAGTCTCTGTATTGTGGATATGTTCCAACTCCTTGGAAACAGGCGCTCGTTACACCGCTCCTGAAAAAGTCCTCTCTGAGTCCTGACTGTCTTTCAAACTACCGACCCATTTCCCTCCTGCCATTTCCAGCGAAAGTCGCCGAACGATGGGTCAGCTCTTGTCTCTCCTCTCACCTGGAGCAGAACAACTTCCTAGATGACCTCCAATTCGGTTTCCGTCCAGCTCACGGTACCGAAACAGCCGTCTTAACAGCTATGGAAATCTTCGCTTGCGTGCAGACAGGGGCCAGCCAGTAGCACTGATACTGCTGGACTTGTCTGCCGCATTCGATACGGTCAACCACAGGACGCTGTTGGAGAGACTCGGTGAGGCAGGTGTGGATGGCACGGCTTTGCTATGGTTTCATTCCTATCTGCGGGATAGGAGACAGGCTGTTTCCCTCCCCACATTTCAATCTGCATTCTCACCTGTACCCCAGGGAGTCCCCCAGGGCTCCTCCATCAGTCCCATCCTTTTTAACGTGTATCTCAAACCTTTGATCACGTTAATTAAGTCTTTCAGGATAAAAACGATTAACTACGCTGACGACACCCAGCTCATTCTCTCATGGGTGGGAGAAGACTCCATCCTCTTAACTTCCTTCCACGACTGTTTAAGAGTGACGGCTGGGTGGTTGCACAAGAACTCCCTTCAATTTAACTCCTCCAAAACAGAGGTGCTGTTTTGCGCTGGTAATAACATACCTCGCCAGTTCCCGAGTGATTTCTGGCCTCCAGAGACTAGGGACAAACCCCAGCCAGTTACCTCGGTTCGCAACCTGGGAGCCATGCTCAATAACAAGCTGAGTATGGAAACCCAGGTTGCTAAAACTGTGGGGACCTGCTCAGCCCTTCTGCGTTCCCTGCGTAAAATTATGCCACTCCTCCCTGCACAAGCTCGGGCGTTGATAGTCAGGTGCACTATTCTCAGTCGCCTCGACTATTGCAACGCATTGCTCCTTGAGTCTCCAGTTACGTTGTTAGACCGGCTTCAAAGAATTCAGTCAGCCGCTGCCAAGCTAGCTCTCGGCTGGACGAGGAGATCTTCAGCCACAGCGGCCCTAACTGAGCTGCATTGGGTACCTTTGAAGCAGCGGGTGGCTTTCAAATCCCTCTGCATTGTCTTTAAGGCCTTGCATGGACTCGGACCCAGACCCCTGCAAGCTCTGTTCTTGTGGTACACTCCGACTAGAGATCTACGATCATCCTCTGCCTGTCTGGTAAAAGTGCCCAGATTCAACAAAGCCAGAACGGGGGGCAGATCTTTCAGGGTCGCAGCGGCCAAATTATGGAACAGTCTACCCATTGATATACGCCAAATCTCACAGCTCCTTCCCTTTCGGAAACGGATAAAGACTTGGCTATTCCCTTAACTCTTCCCGCCAGCCACTCACTCTGGTTTCTCCCCTGTGGAGTATTCTCCAGCGCCAGGAAGCCTGCAAGGTATCAGCTGCGCTATACAAATACTCAAAATAATAATAATAATAATAGCCACTGCTCCTGAACCCAGCCAAGCAAGGGGAGGCTCCCCGGGCACATCGGAAACCCTTCCCGGGCCCTTGGCAGTGCGGCAGGCTGGGAGACAGGGCGCAGGGCCGGAGCACCCGACCCGGGGCCCGGCCGGGCCCCTGGACCCAGCCGGGGCTCCCAAGCCCGGAGGTGCATGGGACGCCTCCCCGGACCCATGGAGCCCGCCCTGGGCATTGAGCCATGCTGTTGGCCTGGAGATGGGTGCCCCGGACGCCCGGGGGAGGTCTGTCCGGGACACATGGAGCCCGTCCTGGGCATTGAACTATGCCGTTGGCCTGGAGAAGGGAGCCCCCGGACGCCCGGGGGAGGACTGCCCGGTACCCGTGGAGCCCTTCCCGGGTACTTTGCAACGCCGTTGGCCTCCTGGAGATGGGTGCCCCAGATGCCCGGGGGCGAGCTGCCCGGGACCCATGGAGCCCGTCCAGGGCACTTTTACATGCCGTCGGCCTGGAGGTGGGTGCCCTGGACGCCCGGGGGAGGCCTGCCTGGGACCCGTGGAGCCCTTCCCGGGTACTTTGCCAATGCCGTTGGCCTCATGGAGATGGTTGCCCCGGACGCCCGGGGGAGGCCTGCGCGGGACCCATGGAGCCCATCCTGGGCATTGAGCCATGCCGTTGGCCTGGAGATGGGAGCCCCGGACGCCCGGGGGAGGACTGCCCGGTACCCGTGGATCCCGTCCTGGGCACTTTAACATGCCGTCGGCCTGGAGGTGGGAGCCCCGGACGCCCGGGAGCGGGCTGCCCGGGACCCATGGAGCCCGTCCTGGACACTTTGACATGCCGTCGGCCTGGAGGAGGGTGCCCGGGACGCCCGGGGGAGGCCTGTCCGGGACCCGTGGAGCCCTTCCCGGGTACTTTGCCAATGCCGTTGGCCTCATGGAGATGGGTGCCCCAGACGCCCGGGGGAGGACTGCCCGGTACCCGTGGAGCCCTTCCCGGGTACTTTGCAACGCCGTTGGCCTCCTGGAGATGTGTGCCCCGAACGCCCGGGGGGAGGGCTGCCCGGGGCCCGTGGAGCCCGTCCTGGGCACTTTGACATGCCGTCGTCCTGGAGGTGGGAGCCCCAGACGCCCGGGGGAGGGCTGCCCGGGACCCATGGAGCCCTTCCCGGTTACTCTGCCATCCCGTTGTCCTCCTGGAGATGGGTGCCACGGACGCCCGGGGGAGGTCTGTCCGGGGCCCAAGGAGCCCGTCCTGGGCAGTGTGACATGCCGTCGGCCTGGAGGTGGGAGCCCCGGACGCCCGGGGGAAGGCTGCCCGGGACCCGTGGAGCCCTTCCCGGGTACTTTGCCATCCCATTGGCCTCCTGGAGATGGGTGCCCCGGACGCCCGGGGGAGGTCTGTCCGGGGCCCATGGAGCCCGTCCTGGGCAGTGTGACATGCCGTCGGCCTGGAGGTGGGAGCCCCGGACGCCCGGGGGAAGGCTGCCCGGGACCCGTGGAGCCCTTCCCGGGTACTTTGCCATCCCGTTGGCCTCCTGGAGATGGGTGCCCCGGACGCCCAGGGGAGGTCTGTCCGGGACACGTGGAGCCCGTCCTGGGCATTGAGCCATGCCGTTGGCCCGGAGAATGGAGCCCCCAGACGCCCGGGGGGGGAGGTCTGCCCGGGACCCATGGAGCCCGTCCTGGGTACTTTGCCAATGCCGTTGGCCTCATGGAGATGGGTGCCCCAGACGCCCGGGGGAAGTCTGCCCCGGACCCATGGAGCCCTTCCCGGGTACTTTGCCAATGCCGTTGGCCTCATGGAGATGGGTGCCCCGGACTCCCGGGGGAGGTCTACCCGGGACCCATGGAGCCCTTCCCGGGTACTTTGCCAATGCCGTTGGCCTCATGGAGATGGGTGCCCCGGACGCCTGGGGGAGGTCTGCCAGGGACCCATGGAGCCCGTCCTGGGTACTTTGCCAATGCCGTTGGCCTCATGGAGATGGGTGCCCCGGATGCCCGGGGGAGGTCTGCCCGGGACCCATGGAGCCCGTCCTGGGCACTTTGACATGCCGTCGGCCTGGAGGTGGGAGCCCCGGACGCCCGGGGGAGGGCTGCCCGGGACCCATGGAGCCCGACCCGGGCACTCTGCCATGCCGTCAGCCTGGATGGAGCCCCGGACGCCCAGGGGACGAATGCCCGGGACGCATGGAGCCCGTCCTGGGCACTTTTCCGTGCCTTCGGCCTGGAGCCCCCAGACACCCAGGGGAGGACCACCGTGAAAACCATGGAGCCCGACCTTGGCACTCTGCTATACCGTCAGCCTAGATGGAGCCCCGGACGCCCAGGGGACGAATGCCCAGGACGCATGGAGCCCGTCCTGGGCACTTTTCCATGCATTCGGCCTGGAGTCCCCAGACACCCAGGGGAGGACCACCGTGAAAACCATGGAGCCCGACCTGGGCACTCTGCCACACCGTCAGCCTAGATGGAGCCCCGGATGCCCGGGGAATGAATGCCCGGAACGCATGGAGCCTGTCCTGGGCACTTTTCCATGCCGTCAGCCTGGATGGAGCCCCGGACGCCCGGGGGACGACTGCCCAGGAGCCATGGAGCCCGTCCTGGGTAATTTGACATGCAGTTGGCCTGGAGGAAGGAAGCCCCGGGTGGCCTAGGGAGGTGTTGCCCAGGCATAGCCCATCTGGTCCCCATGGCAGAGAACCACCAGCCTCGGAGGGGTGTCCGGGTGTACCCTTCTCCCTAGTAATCCGGAGGAAAATTACCCCCTTTTCTTGTAATCTGTGCAGGCGAGGTGACAGAGGGGACCCAAGGCGTGAAAGAACCCGACCTCATGGAGCCCTCGCTGGGATCCGGGAGGCGAATGGCACCTCATCGGGACATCCAGGGAAGTTCGGCCATCTGGTTCCCCCCATAGGAAAGCGTTGCGGGCGACCAGATGGCCGAGGGAATCTGGGCGATCAGATGGCCGGGCATGGAGGTGAAGCCGCCTGGACTCTTCCCCACCCCGTCCCCGTCCCGGGACGAATGCCCAGGACGCATGGAGCCCGTCCTGGGCACTTTTCCATGCCGTCGGCCTGGAGCGCCCCGACACCCAGGGGAGGACCACCCTGAAAACCACGGAGCCCGACCCGGGCACTCTGCCATGCCGTCAGCCTGGATGGAGACTTGGGCGCCCGGGGGATGAATGCCCGGGACGCATGGAGCCCGTCCTGGGCACTTTTTGAATGCCGTCGGCCTGGAGCGCCCCGACACCCAGGGGAGGACCACCCTGAAAACCACGGAGCCCGACCCGGGCACTCTGCCATGCCGTCAGCCTGGATGGAGCCCCGGACGCCCAGGGGACGAATGCCCAGGACGCATGGAGCCCATCCTGGGCACTTTCCCATGCCATTGGCCTGGGGCGCCCCTACACCCAGGGGAGGACCACCCTGAAAACCACGGAGCCCGACCCGGGCACTCTGCCATGCCGTCAGCCTGGATGGAGCCCCGGACGCCCGGGGGATGAATGCCCGGGTCGCATGGAGCCCGTCCTGGGCACTTTTCCATGCCATTGGCCTGGAACGCCCCGACACCCAGGGGAGGACCACCCTGAAAACCATGGAGCCCGACCCGGGCACTCTGCCATGCCGTCAGCCTGGATGGAGCCCCGGACGCCCAGGGGACGAATGCCCAGGACGCATGGAGCCCATCCTGGGCACTTTCCCATGCCATTGGCCTGGGGCGCCCCGACACCCAGGGGAGGACCACCCTGAAAACCATGGAGCCCGACCCGGGCACTCTGCCATGCCGTCAGCCTGGATGGAGCCCCGGACGCCCGGGGGATGAATGCCCGGGTCGCATGGAGCCCGTCCTGGGCACTTTTCCATGCCATTGGCCTGGAGCGCCCCGACACCCAGGGGAGGACCACCCTGAAAACCATGGAGCCCGACCCGGGCACTCTGCCATGCCGTCAGCCTGGATGGAGCCCCGGACGCCCGGGGGACGAATGCCCAGGACGCATGGAGCCCATCCTGGGCACTTTTTCCATGCCATTGGCCTGGGCCGCCCCAACACCCAGAGGAGGACCACCCTGAAAACCATGGAGCCCGTCCTGGGCACTTTTCCATGCCTTCGGCCTGGAGCCCCCAGACACCCAGCGGAGGACCACCGTGAAAACCATGGAGCCCGACCTGGGCACTCTGCCATGCCGTCAGCCTGGATGGAGCCCCCGGACACCTGGGGGACGAATGCCCGGGACGCATGGAGCCCGTCCTGGGCACTTTTCTATGACGTCGCCCGGGATGGAGCCCCGGACGCCCGGGGGACGACTGCCCAAGAGCCATGGAGCCCGTCCTGGGCAATTTGACATGCAGTTGGCCTGGAGGAAGGAAGCCCCGGGTGGCCTAGGGAGGTGTTGCCCAGGCATAGCCTATCTGGTCCCCATGGCAGAGAACCACCAGCCCTGGAGGGGTGTCCGGGCGTACCCTGCCCCTAGTAATCCGGAGGGAAATTACCCCCTTTCTTGCAATCCGTGCACGCGAGGTGACAGAGGGGACCCAAGGCGTGAAAGAACCCGACCTCATGGAGCCCTAGCTGGGATCCGGGAGGCGAATGGCACCTCATCGGGACTTCCAGGGAAGTTCGGCCATCTGGTCCCCCCCCCATAGGAAAGCGTTGCGGGCGACCAGATGGCCGAGGGGATCCGGGCGACCAGATGGCCGAGGGGATCTGGGCTACCAGATGGCCGGGCATGGAGGTGAAGCCGCCTGGACTCTCCCCCACCCCGTCCCGGGACGAATGCCCGGGACGCATGGAGCCCGTCCTGGGCACTTTTCCATGCCGTCGGCCTGGAGCGCCCCGACACCCAGGGGAGGACCACCCTGGAAACCATGGAGCCTGACCCGGGCACTCTGCCATGCTGTCAGCCTGGATGGAGCCCCGGACGCCCGGGGGACGAAGGCCCGGGACGCATGGAGCCCATCCCGGGCACTCTGCCATGCCCTCAGCCTGGATGGAGCCCCGGACGGCCGGGGGACGACTGCCCAAGAGCCATGGAGCCCGACCCGGGCACTCTGCCATGCCGTCAGCCTGGATGGAGCCCCGGGCGCCCGGGGGACGAATGCCCGGGATGCATGGAGCCCGTCCCGGGCACTCTGCCATGCCGTCGGCCTGGATGGAGCCCCGGACGCCCGGGGGACGACTGCCCAAGAGCCATGGAGCCCATCCCGGGCACTCTGCCATGCCGTCCCGACAAATTCGTACGGACTCCTAACCTTCCGACACGGATCGGAATCGTGCCCTTTCTGACCCAGCAGATTTCAGGTTGACTTGCTATATACTTTACGTACGATTTTAGGGGGGGCGATTCTGATCCGGTACGTAAAAGCACATCCGACCGACATGTCGGACAACCACGTACACCCAGGGGATAGGACGGCCCGGGTCACATGGACCCCGTCCTGGGCACTCTGATCTGCCGCCGGCGCCGGGGATCGAACCGTGATCAACAGATGGGGATATCCCAAAAATCTGGCATGGATACGGCCCGCCAGGACAGGTTTGGACACCCCTGTTGTACGGACTCCCAAGCTCGACAGATTCCTACGGACCTTCTGACACGGATCGGAATCGAACCCAGCAGATTTCGCGTTGACTGCCTCTATATCAGGGGTGTCCAAACCTGTCCTGGCGGGCCGTATCCATGCCAGATTTTTGGGATATCCCCATCTGGGGATCACGGTTCGATCCCCGGCACCGGCGGCAGATTAGCCCAGCACCACGTGACTCTGGGAAATAGCTGGTGCCGCAGCTAGGGAGGCTGACTCCGGAATCTGGAGATCACGGTTCGATCCCCGGCACCGGCGGCAGATTAGCCCAGCACCATGTGACTCTGGGAAATAGCTGGCGCCGCGGCTAGGGAGGCTGACTCCGGAATCTGGAGATCACGGTTCGATCCCCGGCACCGGCCGCAGATTAGCCCAGCACCACGTGACTCTGGGAAATAGCTGGCGCCGCGGCTAGGGAGGCTGACTCCGGAATCTGGAGATCACGGTTCGATCCCCGGCACCGGCCGCAGATTAGCCCAGCACCACGTGACTCTGGGAAATAGCTGGCGCCGCAGCTAGGGCGGCTGACTCAGGAATCTGGAGATCAGGGTTCGATCCCCGGCACCGGCCGCAGATTAGCCCAGCACCATGTGACTCTGGGCAATAGCTGGCGCCGCGGCTAGGGCGGCTGACTACGGAATCTGGGGATCACGGTTCGATCCCCGGCACCGGCGGCAGATTAGCCCAGCACCATGTGACTCTGGGCAATAGCTTGCTTAATCTTCCCGACGACCCCTAGCGCCTAGAGACCCTTACGGGTGATTGTGCGCTTTACAAATGTGAATTATTATTATTATTATTATTTGGGCCGATTCCGATCCGGTTCGTAAAAGCACATCTGCCCGAATCTGTCGGACAACCACGTACGCCCGGGAGAGGACTGCCCGGGACCCGTGGAGCCCGTCCTGGTCACTCTGACCTGCCATCGGCCTGGAGAAGGGAGCGCCGGACGCCCGGGGGGAGGACCCGTGGAACTCATCCTGACATGCCGCTGTCCCGGGGAAGGGAACCCCGGACGCCCGGGAACCGTGGAGCCCGTCCTGGGCACTCTGACAAGCTGTTGGACCGGGGAAGGGAGCCCCGGATGCCCGGGGCCCGTGGAGCCCATCCTGGGCACTTTGACATGCCGTTGGCCTGGGGAAGGGAGCCCCGGACGCCCGGGGGGGGGAGGACTGCCAGGGACCCGTGGAGCCCGTCCTGGGCACTTTGACCTGCCGTTGGCCTGGAGATGGAAGCCCTGGACGCCCGGGGGAGGACTGCCCGGGACCCATGGAGCCCGTCCCGGGTACTTTGCCATGCTGTTGGCCTCCTGGAGATGGGTTCCCCCGGACGCCCGGGGGAGGACTGACCGGGACTTATGGAGCCTGTCCCGGGCACTTTTCCATCCCGTCGGCAGGGATGGAGTCCCGGACGCCCGGGGTACGACTGCCCAAGAGCCATGGAGCCCGTCCTGGGCAATTTGACAAGCCGTTGGCCTGGAGGAAGGAAGCCCCGGGTGGCTTAGGGAGGTGTTACCCAGGCATAGCCCATCTGGTCCCCCTGGCAGAGAACCACCAGCCTTGGAGGGGTGTCTGGGCGTACCCTGTCCCTAGTAATCCGGAGTGAAATTACCCCCCTTTCTT
>NC_136073.1:162037075-162039575 GCF_964261635.1 Lissotriton helveticus | reverse complement strand
CGTTAATGATCCTTCCGCAGGTTCACCTACGGAAACCTTGTTACGACTTTTACTTCCTCTAGATAGTCAAGTTTGATCGTCTTCTCGGCGCTCCGCCAGGGCCGTTGCCGACCCCGGTGGGGCCGATCCGAGGACCTCACTAAACCATCCAATCGGTAGTAGCGACGGGCGGTGTGTACAAAGGGCAGGGACTTAATCAACGCGAGCTTATGACCCGCACTTACTGGGAATTCCTCGTTCATGGGAAATAATTGCAATCCCCAATCCCTATCACGAACGGGGTTCAGCGGGTTACCCGCACCTGTCGGCGAAGGGTAGACACACGCTGATCCGTTCAGTGTAGCGCGCGTGCAGCCCCGGACATCTAAGGGCATCACAGACCTGTTATTGCTCGATCTCGTGTGGCTGAACGCCACTTGTCCCTCTAAGAAGTTGGACGCCGACCGCTGGGGGTCGCGTAACTAGTTAGCATGGAGGAGTCTCGTTCGTTATCGGAATTAACCAGACAAATCGCTCCACCAACTAAGAACGGCCATGCACCACCACCACAGAATCGAGAAAGAGCTATCAATCTGTCAATCCTTTCCGTGTCCGGGCCGGGTGAGGTTTCCCGTGTTGAGTCAAATTAAGCCGCAGGCTCCACTCCTGGTGGTGCCCTTCCGTCAATTCCTTTAAGTTTCAGCTTTGCAACCATACTCCACCTGGAACCCAAAGACTTTGGTTTCCCGGAAGCTGCTCCCGGAAGCTGCTCCTGGACACTTTGACATGCCGTCGGCCTGGAGGAGGGTGCCCGGGACGCCCGGGGGAGGCCTGTCCGGGACCCGTGGAGCCCTTCCCGGGTACTTTGCCAATGCCGTTGGCCTCATGGAGATGGGTGCCCCGGACGCCCGGGGTAGGACTGCCTGGTACCCGTGGAGCCCTTCCCGGGTACTTTGCAACGCCGTTGGCCTCCTGGAGATGTGTGCCCCGAACACCCGGGGGGAGGGCTGCCCGGGGCCCGTGGAGCCCGTCCTGGGCACTTTGACATGCCGTCGTCCTGGAGGTGGGAGCCCCAGACGCCCGGGGGAGGGCTGCCCGGGACCCATGGAGCCCTTCCCGGTTACTCTGCCATCCCGTTGTCCTCCTGGAGAAGGGTGCCCCGGACGCCCGGGGGAGGTCTGTCCGGGGCCCATGGAGCCCGTCCTGGGCAGTGTGACATGCCGTCGGCCTGGAGGTGGGAGCCCCGGACGCCCGGGGGAAGGCTGCCCGGGACCCGTGGAGCCCTTCCCGGGTACTTTGCCATCCCGTTGACCTCCTGGAGATGGGTGCCCCGGACGCCCAGGTGAGGTCTGTCCGGGACACGTGGAGCCCGTCCTGGGCATTGAGCCATGCCGTTGGCCCAGAGAATGGAGCCCCCAGACGCCCGGGGGAGGTGTTGCCCAGGCATATCTCATCTGGTCCCCCGGGCAGAGAACCCCCAGCCCTGGAGGGGTGTCCGGGCGTACCCTGCCCCTAGTAATCCGGAGGGAAATTACCCCCCTTTCTTGCAATCCGTGCACGCGAGGTGACAGAGGGGGCCCAAGGCGTAAAAGAACCCGACCTCATGGAGCCCTAGCTGGGATCCGGGAGGCGAATGGCACCTCATCGGGACTTCCAGGGAAGCCCGGCCATCTGGTCGCCCCATTGGAAAGCATCGCGGGCGACCAGATGGCCGGGATCGAAAGGACTTCCAGCTCCCCATCCATCCCAAGCCTTCGCGGTAGGGTTCCTGACTGCCTGCCCACGCAAGGCAGGGCTCTTGGACCCCGGCTGGGCCTCAGGCGCAGGTTGGACCACCGGAGCTCTAGGGCCCGGACGACCTGGGGGAGGAATGCCCGGGACCCGTGGAGCCCGCCCTGGGTACTTTGACATGCCGTCGGCCTGGAGGTGGGTGCCCCGGACGCCCGGGGGAAGCTGCCCGGGACCCATGGAGCCCGTCCTGGGTACTTTGACATTCCATCGGCCTGAAGGTGGGAGCCCCGGACGCCCGGGGGGGAGGTCTGCCCGGGACCCATGGAGCCCGTCCTGGGTACTTTGCCAATGCCGTTGGCCTCATGGAGATGGGTGCCCCGGACGCCCGGGGGAGGTCTGCCCGGGACCCATGGAGCCCTTCCCGGGTACTTTGCCAATGCCGTTGGCCTCATGGAGATGGGTGCCCCGGACGCCCGGGGGAGGTCTACCCGGGACCCATGGAGCCCTTCCCGGGTACTTTGCCAATGCCATTGGCCTCATGGAGATGGGTGCCCCGGACGCCTGGGGGAGGTCTGCCTGGGACCCATGGAGCCCGTCCTGGGTACTTTGCCAATGCCGTTGGCCTCATGGAGATGGGTGCCCCGGATGCCCGGGGGAGGTCTGCCCGGGACCCATGGAGCCCGTCCTGGGCACTTTGACATGCCGTCGGCCTGGAGGTGGGAGCCCCGGACGCCCGGGGGAGGGCTGCCCGGGACCCATGGAGCCCGACCCGGGCACTCTGCCATGCCGT
>NC_136073.1:162027075-162032075 GCF_964261635.1 Lissotriton helveticus | reverse complement strand
GGCTGAGCGGCAGGTGCGTACCCGGGCCCCTGGGGGCCCCGGCGGGCGGGCCCGGGTCCTGCCTTCCCCTGATTCGGAACCGCCGGACCTATCGGAGGTCGGACTGTGGAAAAAAACTCAGAGAAAAAGGACCATCGGGAAAGGGCTGAGAGGCAGGTGCGTTCCCGGGCCCCTGGGGGCCCCAGCGGGCGGGACTGGGTGCTGCCTGGCCCCGTCTCAGCATGGCCAGACCTCGCGGGGGCCTGCCTGAGCAAACTCGGAGGAAAAGGCCCATCGGCAAGGGGGCTGAGCAGCAGGTGCGTACCCAGGCCCCTGGGGGCCCCGGCGGGAGGGCCCAGGACCTGCCTTCCCCTGATTCAGAATCGCCAGATCACACGGAGGTCTGACTGACCCTCTCCCTAGTAATCTGGATGAAAATTACCCCCCTTTCTTGTAATCCGTGCACTAGAGGTGACAGAGGGGACCCAAGGCGCGAAAGTACCCGACCTCCTGGAGCCCTCGCTGGGATCCGGGAGGCGAATGGCACCTCATCGGGACTTCCAGGTCGACCAGATGGCCGAGGCGATCCGGGCGACCAGATGGCCGAGGGGAGAGGGGCGACCAGATGGCCGAGGGGATCCGGGCGACCAGATGGCCGGGCACAAAAGGGACGCCATCTGGTCGCCCCGTGCCCCGACGAAGGAGGGAGCGGGCGCCCGGGGCATGGCGGGCCGGAGGCCCGTGGCCCCAGCCGGGCCACAGCCATTAAGGCTGCCAGAGGCCGGCGGGCCCTCCGACCCGGGGCCCGCTTACACCTTGACAAGCAGGGGAGGCCTGCAAGGGACCGACGGACCCCTGCCCTGGGCCCTGGGTGGAGCGGCAGCCCGGGGGACCGGGCCCAGGGCCGGAGCGCCCGACCCGGGGCCCTGACCGGGCCCCTGGACCCAGCCCGAGGCTCCCAGGCCCGGAGGCACAGGGGAAGCCTCCCCGGGCCCGCCGGACCCCGTCCCCGGCACCCTGCCCTGCGGCAGGACCCAGGACGGAGCCCGGGGTGGGGAGGCCACCCTCCCCGGGGCCCTCAGGGGCCCCGGGTGGGGCTCCTGAACCAAGCCAAGCACGGGGAGGCTCCCCGGGCACCACGGAACCCCGTCCCGGGACTTTGGCAGTGCGGCAGGCCGGGGGACAGGGCCCGGGGCCGGAGCACCCCACCCGGGGCCGGCCGGGCCCCTAGACCCAGCCGTGGCTCCCAAGCCTGGAGGCGCATGGGACGCCTCCCTGGTCCCTCCGGACCCCGTCCCGGGCACCCTGCCACGTAGCAGGACCAAGGACAGAGCCCGGGGTGGGGAGGCCACCCTCCCCGGGCCCTCAGGGGCCCTAGCCACTGCTCCTGAACCCAGCCAAGCAAGGGGAGGCCCCCCGAGCACATCGGAACCCCTTCCCGGGCCCTTGGCAGTGCGGCAGGCTGGGAGACAGGGCGCAGGGCCGGAGCACCCGACCCGGAGCCCGGCCGGGCCCCTGGACCCAGCCGGGGCTCCCAAGCCCGGAGGTGCATGGGACGCCTCCCCGGAGCCATGGAGCCCGCCCTGGGCATTGAGCCATGCTGTTGGCCTGGAGATGGGTGCCCCGGACGCCCGGGGGAGGTCTGTCCGGGACACATGGAGCCCGTCCTGGGCATTGAACTATGCCGTTGGCCTGGAGAAGGGAGCCCCCGGACGCCCGGGGGAGGACTGCCCGGTACCCGTGGAGCCCTTCCCGGGTACTTTGCAACGCCGTTGGCCTCCTGGAGATGGGTGCCCCAGATGCCCGGGGGCGGGCTGCCCGGGACCCGTGGAGCCCGTGCTGGGCACTTTTACATGCCGTCGGCCTGGAGGTGGGTGCCCTGGACGCCCGGGGGAGGCCTGCCCGGGACCCGTGGAGCCCTTCCCGGGTACTTTGCCAATGCCGTTGGCCTCATGGAGATGGTTGCCTCGGACGCCCGGGGGAGGCCTGCGCGGGACCCATGGAGCCCGTCCTGGGCATTGAGCCATGCCCTTGGCCTGGAGATGGGAGCCCCAGACACCCGGGGGAGGACTGCCCGGCGTCCTGGGCACTTTGACATGCCGTCGGCCTGGAGGTGGGAGCCCCGGACGCCCGGGAGCGGGCTGCCCGGGACCCATGGAGCCCGTCCTGGACACTTTGACATGCCGTCGGCCTGGAGGAGGGTGCCCGGGACACCCGGGGGAGGCCTGTCCGGGACCCGTGGAGCCCTTCCCGGGTACTTTGCCAATGCCGTTGGCCTCATGGAGATGGGTGCCCCGGACGCCCGGGGTAGGACTGCCCGGCACCCGTGGAGCCCTTCCCGGGTACTTTGCAACGCCGTTGGCCTCCTGGAGATGTGTGCCCCGAACACCCGGGGGGAGGGCTGCCCGGGGCCCGTGGAGCCCGTCCTGGGCACTTTGACATGCCGTCGTCCTGGAGGTGGGAGCCCCAGACGCCCGGGGGAGGGCTGCCCGGGACCCATGGAGCCCTTCCCGGTTACTCTGCCATCCCGTTGTCCTCCTGGAGAAGGGTGCCCCGGACGCCCGGGGGAGGTCTGTCCGGGGCCCATGGAGCCCGTCCTGGGCAGTGTGACATGCCGTCGGCCTGGAGGTGGGAGCCCCGGATGCCCGGGGGAAGGCTGCCCGGGACCCGTGGAGCCCTTCCCGGGTACTTTGCCATCCCGTTGCCCTCCTGGAGATGGGTGCCCCGGACGCCCGGGGGAGGTCTGTCCGGGGCCCATGGAGCCCGTCCTGGGCAGTGTGACATGCCGTCGGCCTGGAGGTGGGAGCCCCGGACGCCCTGGGGAAGGCTGCCCGGGACCCGTGGAGCCCTTCCCGGGTACTTTGCCATCCCGTTGGCCTCCTGGAGATGGGTGCCCCGGACGCCCAGGTGAGGTCTGTCCGGGACACGTGGAGCCCGTCCTGGGCATTGAGCCATGCCGTTGGCCCGGAGAATGGAGCCCCCAGACGCCCGGGGGAGGTGTTGCCCAGGCATATCTCATCTGGTCCCCCGGGCAGAGAACCCCCAGCCCTGGAGGGGTGTCCGGGCGTACCCTGCCCCTAGTAATCCGGAGGGAAATTACCCCCCTTTCTTGCAATCTGTGCACGCGAGGTGACAGAGGGGGCCCAAGGCGTAAAAGAACCCGACCTCATGGAGCCCTAGCTGGGATCCGGGAGGCGAATGGCACCTCATCGGGACTTCCAGGGAAGCCCGGCCATCTGGTCGCCCCATTGGAAAGCATCGCGGGCGACCAGATGGCCGGGATCGAAAGGACTTCCAGCTCCCCATCCATCCCAAGCCTTCGCGGTAGGGTTCCTGACTGCCTGCCCACGCAAGGCAGGGCTCTTGGACCCCGGCTGGGCCTCAGGCGCAGGTTGGACCACCGGAGCTCTAGGGCCCGGACGACCTGGGGGAGGAATGCCCGGGACCCGTGGAGCCCGCCCTGGGTACTTTGACATGCCGTCGGCCTGGAGGTGGGTGCCCCGGACGCCCGGGGGAAGCTGCCCGGGACCCATGGAGCCCGTCCTGGGTACTTTGACATTCCGTCGGCCTGAAGGTGGGAGCCCCGGACGCCCGGGGGGGAGGTCTGCCCGGGACCCATGGAGCCCGTCCTGGGTACTTTGCCAATGCCGTTGGCCTCATGGAGATGGGTGCCCCTGACGCCCGGGGGAGGTCTGCCCGGGACCCATGGAGCCCTTCCCGGGTACTTTGCCAATGCCGTTGGCCTCATGGAGATGGGTGCCCCGGACGCCCGGGGGAGGTCTACCCGGGACCCATGGAGCCCTTCCCGGGTACTTTGCCAATGCCGTTGGCCTCATGGAGATGGGTGCCCCGGACGCCTGGGGGAGGTCTGCCTGGGACCCATGGAGCCCGTCCTGGGTACTTTGCCAATGCCGTTGGCCTCATGGAGATGGGTGCCCCGGATGACCGGGGGAGGTCTGCCCGGGACCCATGGAGCCCGTCCTGGGAACTTTGACATGCCGTCGGCCTGGAGGTGGGAGCCCCGGACGCCCGGGGAGGGCTGCCCGGGACCCATGGAGCCCGACCCGGGCACTCTGCCATGCCGTCAGCCTGGATGGAGCCCCGGACGCCCAGGGGACGAATGCCCGGGACGCATGGAGCCCGTCCTGGGCACTTTTCCGTGCCTTCGGCCTGGAGCCCCCAGACACCCAGGGGAGGACCACCGTGAAAACCATGGAGCCCGACCTGGGCACTCTGCCATACCGTCAGCCTAGATGGAGCCCCGGACGCCCAGGGGACGAATGCCCGGGGCGCATGGAGCCCGTCCTGGGCACTTTTCCATGCATTCGGCCTGGAGCCCCCAGACACCCAAGGGAGGACCACCGTGAAAACCATGGAGCCCGACCTGGGCACTCTTTCACACCGTCAGCCTAGATGGAGCCCCGGACGCCCGGGGGATGAATGCCCGGAACGCATGGAGCCTGTCCTGGCACTTTTCCATGCCGTCAGCCTGGATGGAGCCCCGGACGCCCAGGGGACGACTGCCCAGGAGCCATGGAGCCCGTCCTGGGCAATTTGACATGCAGTTGGCCTGGAGGAAGGAAGCCCCGGGTGGCCTAGGGAGGTGTTGCCCAGGCATAGCCCATCTGGTCCCCATGGCAGAGAACCACCAGCCTCGGAGGGGTGTCCGGGTGTACCCTTCTCCCTAGTAATCCGGAGGAAAATTACCCCCTTTTCTTGTAATCTGTGCACGCGAGGTGACAGAGGGGACCCAAGGCGTGAAAGAACCCGACCTCATGGAGCCCTCGCTGGGATCCGGGAGGCGAATGGCAGGGAAGTTCGGCCATCTGGTCCCCCCATAGGAAAGCGTTGCGGGCGACCAGATGGCCGAGGGAATCTGGGCGATCAGATGGCCGGGCATGGAGGTTAAGCCGCCTGGACTCTTCCCCACCCCGTCCCCGTCCCCGTCCCGGGACGAATGCCCAGGACGCATGGAGCCCGTCCTGGGCACTTTTCATGCCGTCGGCCTGGAGCGCCCCGAC
>NC_136073.1:162014575-162022075 GCF_964261635.1 Lissotriton helveticus | reverse complement strand
CCAGGCCCGGAGGCACAGGGGAAGCCTCCCCGGGCCCGCCGGACCCCGTCCCCGGCACCCTGCCCTGCGGCAGGACCCAGGACGGAGCCCGGGGTGGGGAGGCCACCCTCCCCGGGGCCCTCAGGGGCCCCGGGTGGGGCTCCTGAACCAAGCCAAGCACGGGGAGGCTCCCCGGGCACCACGGAACCCCGTCCCGGGACTTTGGCAGTGCGGCAGGCCGGGGGACAGGGCCCGGGGCCGGAGCACCCCACCCGGGGCCGGCCGGGCCCCTAGACCCAGCCGTGGCTCCCAAGCCTGGAGGCGCATGGGACGCCTCCCTGGTCCCTCCGGACCCCGTCCCGGGCACCCTGCCACGTAGCAGGACCAAGGACAGAGCCCGGGGTGGGGAGGCCGCCCTCCCCGGGCCCTCAGGGGCCCTAGCCACTGCTCCTGAACCCAGCCAAGCAAGGGGAGGCTCCCCGAGCACATCGGAACCCCTTCCCGGGCCCTTGGCAGTGCGGCAGGCTGGGAGACAGGGCGCAGGGCCGGAGCACCCGACCCGGAGCCCGGCCGGGCCCCTGGACCCAGCCGGGGCTCCCAAGCCCGGAGGTGCATGGGACGCCTCCCCGGAGCCATGGAGCCCGCCCTGGGCATTGAGCCATGCTGTTGGCCTGGAGATGGGTGCCCCGGACGCCCGGGGGAGGTCTGTCCGGGACACATGGAGCCCGTCCTGGGCATTGAACTATGCCGTTGGCCTGGAGAAGGGAGCCCCCGGACGCCCGGGGGAGGACTGCCCGGTACCCATGGAGCCCTTCCCGGGTACTTTGCAACGCCGTTGGCCTCCTGGAGATGGGTGCCCCAGATGCCCGGGGGCGGGCTGCCCGGGACCCGTGGAGCCCGTGCTGGGCACTTTTACATGCCGTCGGCCTGGAGGTGGGTGCCCTGGACGCCCGGGGGAGGCCTGCCCGGGACCCGTGGAGCCCTTCCCGGGTACTTTGCCAATGCCGTTGGCCTCATGGAGATGGTTGCCTCGGACGCCCGGGGGAGGCCTGCGCGGGACCCATGGAGCCCGTCCTGGGCATTGAGCCATGCCCTTGGCCTGGAGATGGGAGCCCCAGACGCCCGGGGGAGGACTGCCCGGTACCCGTGGATCCCGTCCTGGGCACTTTGACATGCCGTCGGCCTGGAGGTGGGAGCCCCGGACGCCCGGGAGCGGGCTGCCCGGGACCCATGGAGCCCGTCCTGGACACTTTGACATGCCGTCGGCCTGGAGGAGGGTGCCCGGGACGCCCGGGGGAGGCCTGTCCGGGACCCGTGGAGCCCTTCCCGGGTACTTTGCCAATGCCGTTGGCCTCATGGAGATGGGTGCCCCGGACGCCCGGGGTAGGACTGCCCGGCACCCGTGGAGCCCTTCCCGGGTACTTTGCAACGCCGTTGGCCTCCTGGAGATGTGTGCCCCGAACACCCGGGGGGAGGGCTGCCCGGGGCCCGTGGAGCCCGTCCTGGGCACTTTGACATGCCGTCGTCCTGGAGGTGGGAGCCCCAGACGCCCGGGGGAGGGCTGCCCGGGACCCATGGAGCCCTTCCCGGTTACTCTGCCATCCCGTTGTCCTCCTGGAGAAGGGTGCCCCGGACACCCGGGGGAGGTCTGTCCGGGGCCCATGGAGCCCGTCCTGGGCAGTGTGACATGCCGTCGGCCTGGAGGTGGGAGCCCCGGATGCCCGGGGGAAGGCTGCCCGGGACCCGTGGAGCCCTTCCCGGGTACTTTGCCATCCCGTTGGCCTCCTGGAGATGGGTGCCCCGGACGCCCGGGGGAGGTCTGTCCGGGGCCCATGGAGCCCGTCCTGGGCAGTGTGACATGCCGTCGGCCTGGAGGTGGGAGCCCCGGACGCCCTGGGGAAGGCTGCCCGGGACCCGTGGAGCCCTTCCCGGGTACTTTGCCATCCCGTTGGCCTCCTGGAGATGGGTGCCCCGGACGCCCAGGTGAGGTCTGTCCGGGACACGTGGAGCCCGTCCTGGGCATTGAGCCATGCCGTTGGCCCGGAGAATGGAGCCCCCAGACGCCCGGGGGAGGTGTTGCCCAGGCATATCTCATCTGGTCCCCCGGGCAGAGAACCCCCAGCCCTGGAGGGGTGTCCGGGCGTACCCTGCCCCTAGTAATCCGGAGGGAAATTACCCCCCTTTCTTGCAATCCGTGCACGCGAGGTGACAGAGGGGGCCCAAGGCGTAAAAGAACCCGACCTCATGGAGCCCTAGCTGGGATCCGGGAGGCGAATGGCACCTCATCGGGACTTCCAGGGAAGTTCGGCCATCTGGTCACCCCCCCATAGGAAAGCGTTGCGGGCGACCAGATGGCCGAGGGGATCCGGGCGACCAGATGGCCGTGGGGATCTGGGCTACCAGATGGCCGGGCATGGAGGTGAAGCCGCCTGGACTCTCCCCCACCCCGTCCCAGGACAAATGCCCGGGACGCATGGAGCCCGTCCTGGGCACTTTTCCATGCCGTCGGCCTGGAGCGCCCCGACACCCAGGGGAGGACCACCCTGGAAACCATGGAGCCCGACCCGGGCACTCTGCCATGCTGTCAGCCTGGATGGAGCCCCGGACGCCCGGGGGATGAAGGCCCGGGACGCATAGAGCCCATCCCGGGCACTCTGCCATGCCCTCAGCCTGGATGGAGCCCCGGACGCCCGGGGGACGACTGCCCAAGAGCCATGGAGCCCGACCCGGGCACTCTGCCATGCCGTCAGCCTGGATGGAGCCCCGGGCGCCCGGGGGACGAATGCCCGGGACGCATGGAGCCCGTCCCGGGCACTCTGCCATGCCGTCGGCCTGGATGGAGCCCAGACGCCCTGGGGACGACTGCCCAAGAGCCATGGA
Source organism: Lissotriton helveticus (assembly GCF_964261635.1). Taxonomy (NCBI): domain Eukaryota; kingdom Metazoa; phylum Chordata; class Amphibia; order Caudata; family Salamandridae; genus Lissotriton; species Lissotriton helveticus. Next base: position 162,019,216 of record NC_136073.1, on the reverse strand, counting down.
GCCCATCCCGGGCACTCTGCCATGCCGTCCCGACAAATTCGTACGGACTCCTAACCTTCCGACACGGATCGGAATCGAGCCCTTTCTGACCCAGCAAATTTCAGGTTGACTTGCTATATACTTTACGTACGATTTTAGGGGGGGCGATTCCGATCCGGTACGTAAAAGCACATCCGGCCGACATGTCGGACAACCACGTACACCCAGGGGATAGGACGGCCCGGGTCACATGGACCCCGTCCTGGGCACTCTGATCTGCCGCCGGCGCCGGGGATCGAACCGTGATCACCAGATGGGGATATCCCAAAAATCTGGCATGGATACGGCCCGCCAGGACAGGTTTGGACACCCCTGTTGTACGGACTCCCAAGCCCGACAGATTCCTACGGACCTTCTGACACGGATCGGAATCGAACCCAGCAGATTTCGCGTTGACTGCCTCTATTTCAGGGGTGTCCAAACCTGTCCTGGCGGGCCGTATCCATGCCAGATTTTTGGGATATCCCCATCTGGGGATCACGGTTTGATCCCCGGCACCGGCGGCAGATTAGCCCAGCACCACGTGACTCTGGGAAATAGCTGGCGCCGCAGCTAGGGAGGCTGACTCCGGAATCTGGAGATCACGGTTCGATCCCCGGCACCGGCGGCAGATTAGCCCAGCACCACGTGACTCTGGGAAATAGCTGGCGCCGTGGCTAGGGCGGCTGACTCCGGAATCTGGAGATCAGGGTTCGATCCCCGGCACCGGCCGCAGATTAGCCCAGCACCATGTGACTCTGGGCAATAGCTGGCTACGCGGCTAGGGCGGCTGACTACGGAATCTGGGGATCACGGTTCGATCCCCGGCACCGGCGGCAGATTAGCCCAGCACCATGTGACTCTGGGCAATAGCTTGCTTAATCTTCCCGACGACCCCTAGCGCCTAGAGACCCCTACGGGTGATTGTGCGCTTTACAAATGTGGATTATTATTATTATTATTATTTGGGCCGATTCCGATCCGGTTCGTAAAAGCACATCTGCCCGAATCTGTCGGACAACCACGTACGCCCGGGAGAGGAATGCCCGGGACCCGTGGAGCCCGTCCTGGTCACTCTGACCTGCCATCGGCCTGGAGCAGGGAGCGCCGGGCGCCCGGGGGGAGGACTGCCCGGGACCCGTGGAGCCCGTCCTGGGCACTCTGACCTGCCGTCGGCCCGGGGAAGGGAGCCCCGGACGCCCGGGGGGAGGACTGCCCGGGACCCGTGGAGCCCGTCCTGGGCACTCTGACATGCCGCTGACCCGGGGAAGGGAACCCCGGATGCCCGGGAACCGTGGAGCCCGTCCTGGGCACTCTGACAAGCCGTTGGACAGGGGAAGGGAGCCCCGGACGCCCGGGGGAGGACTGTCCGGGACCCGTGGAACTCGTCCTGGGCACTCTGACATGCCGCTGACCCGGGGAAGGGAACCCCGGACGCCTGGGAACCGTGGAGCCCGTCCTGGGCACTCTGAGTAGCCGTTGTCCGGGGGAAGGGAGCCCCGGACGCCCGGGACTCGTGGAGCCCGTCCTGGGCACTCTGGAATGCCGTTGGCCGGGGGAAGGGAGCCCCGGACGCCCGAGGCCCGTGGAACCCATCCTGGGCACTTTGACATGCCGTTGGCCTGGGGAAGGGAGCCCCGGACGCCCGGGGGGAGGACTGCCAGGGACCCGTGGAGCCTGTCCTGGGCACTTTGACCTGCCGTTGGCCTGGAGATGGAAGCCCCGGACGCCCGGGGGAGGACTGCCCGGCACCCATGGAGCCCGTCCCTGGTACTTTGCCATGCTGTTGGCCTCCTGGAGATGGGTGCCCCGGACGCCCGGAGAAGGACTGCCCGGGACGTATGGAGCCCGTCCCGGGCACTTTTCCATGCCGTCGGCCGGGATGGAGCCCCGGACGCCCGGGGGACGACTGCCCAAGAGCCATGGAGCCCATCCTGGGAAAATTTGACAAGCCGTTGGCCTGGAGGAAGGAAGCCCCTGGTGGCCTAGGGAGGTGTTACCCAGGCATAGCCCATCTGGTCCCCCTGGCAGAGAACCACCAGCTTTGGAGGGGTGTCCGAGCGTACCCTGTCCCTAGTAATCCGGAGGGAAATTACCCCCCTTTCTTGCAATCTGTGCACGCGAGGTGACAGAGGGGACCCAAGGCGTGAAAGAACCCGACCTCATGGAGCCCTCGCTGGGATCCGGGCGGCGAATGGCACCTCATCGGGACTTCCAGGGAAGTTCGGCCATCTGGTCGCCCCATAGGAAAGCGTTGCCGGCGACCAGATGCCCGAGGGGATCCGGGCGACCAGATGGCCGAGGGAATCTGGGCAATCAGATGGCCGGGCATGGAAGTGAAGCCGCCTGGACTCTCCCGACCCCGTCCCCGTCCCGGGACGCATGGAGCCCGTCCTGGGCACTTTTACATGCCTTCGGCCTGGAGCCCCCAGACACCCAGGGGAGGACCACCGTGAAAACCATGGAGACCGACCTGGGCACTCTGCCATGCCGTCAGCCTGGGGAAGGGAGCCCCGGACGCCCGGGGGGAGGACTGCCCGGGACCCGTGGAGCCCGTCCTGGTCACTCTGACCTGCCGTCGGCCCGGGGAAGGGAGCCCCGGACGCCCGGGGGGAGGACTGCCCGGGACCCGTGGAGCCCGTCCTGGGGACTCTGACCTGCCGTCGGCCCGGGGAATGGAGCCCCGGACGCCCGGGGGGAGGACTGCCCGGGACCCGTGGAGCCCGTCCTGGGGACTCTGACCTGCCGTCGGCCCGGGGAAGGGAGCCCCGGACGCCCGGGGGAGGACTGCCCGGGACCCGTGGAGCCCGTCCTGGTCACTCTGACCTGCCGTCGGCCCGGGGAAGGGAGCCCCGGACGCCCGGGGGGAGGACTGCCCGGGACCCGTGGAGCCCGTCCTGGGGACTCTGACCTGCCGTCGGCCCGGGGAATGGAGCCCCGGACGCCCGGGGGGAGGACTGCCCGGGACCCGTGGAGCCCGTCCTGGGGACTCTGACCTGCCGTCGGCCCGGGGAAGGGAGCCCCGGACGCCCGGGGGAGGACTGCCCGGGACCCGTGGAACTCGTCCTGACATGCCGCTGACCCGGGGAAGGGAACCCCGGACGCCTGGGAACCGTGGAGCCCGTCCTGGGCACTCTGACAAGCCGTTGGACCGGGGAAGGGAGCCCCGGACGCCCGGGGGGAGGACTGCCCGGGACCCGTGGAGCCCGTCCTGGGGACTCTGACCTGCCGTCGGCCCGGGGAATGGAGCCCCGGACGCCCGGGGGGAGGACTGCCCGGGACCCGTGGAGCCCGTCCTGGGGACTCTGACCTGCCGTCGGCCTGGGGAAGGGAGCCCCGGACGCCCGGGGGAGGACTGCCCGGGACCCGTGGAACTCGTCCTGACATGCCGCTGACCCGGGGAAGGGAACCCCGGACGCCTGGGAACCGTGGAGCCCGTCCTGGGCACTCTGACAAGCCGTTGGACCGGGGAAGGGAGCCCCGGACGCCCGGGGGGAGGACTGCCCGGGACCCGTGGAGCCCGTCCTGGGGACTCTGACCTGCCGTCGGCCCGGGGAATGGAGCCCCGGACGCCCGGGGGGAGGACTGCCCGGGACCCGTGGAGCCCGTCCTGGGGACTCTGACCTGCCGTCGGCCCGGGGAAGGGAGCCCCGGACGCCCGGGGGAGGACTGCCCGGGACCCGTGGAACTCGTCCTGACATGCCGCTGACCCGGGGAAGGGAACCCCGGACGCCTGGGAACCGTGGAGCCTGTCCTGGGCACTCTGACAAGCCGTTGGACCGGGGAAGGGAGCCCCGGACGCCCGGGACTCGTGGAGCCCGTCCTGGGCACTCTGGAATGCCGTTGGCCCGGGGAAGGGAGCCCCGGATGCCCGGGGCCCGTGTAGCCCATCCTGGGCACTTTGACATGCCGTTGGCCTGGGGAAGGGAGCCCCGGACGTCCGGGGGGGGAAGACTGCCAGGGACCCGTGGAGCCCGTCCTGGGCACTTTGACCTGCCGTTGGCCTGGAGATGGAAGCCCTGGACGCCCGGGGGAGGACTGCCCGGGACACATGGAGCCCGTCCCAGGTACTTTGCCATGCTGTTGGCCTCCTGGAGATGGGTTCCCCCGGACGCCCGGGGGAGGACTGACCGGGACTTATGGAGCCTGTCCCGGGCACTTTTCCATGCCGTCGGCAGGGATGGAGCCCCGGACGCCCGGGGGACGACTGCCCAAGAGCCATGGAGCCCGTCCTGGGCAATTTGACAAGCCGTTGGCCTGGAGGAAGGAAGCCCCGGGTGGCTTAGGGAGGTGTTACCCAGGCATAGCCCATCTGGTCCCCCTGGCAGAGAACCACCAGCCTTGGAGGGGTGTCTGGGCGTACCCTGTCCCTAGTAATCCGGATTGAAATTACCCCCCTTTCTTGCAATCTGTGCACGCGAGGTGACAGAGGGGACCCAAGGCGCGAAAGTACCCGACCTCCTGGAGCCCTCGCTGGGATCCGGGAGGCGAATGGCACCTCATCGGGACTTCTAGGTCGACCAGATGGCCGAGGCGAGAGGGGGGACCAGATGGCCGGGACCAAAATGACGCCAATCTGCCTGCCCCAGAGCTGCAGGGCTCTGGGGCTGCAGGGTTCCGGGG
>NC_136073.1:161999575-162007075 GCF_964261635.1 Lissotriton helveticus | reverse complement strand
TCCCAGGTCAACTAAGTCAGAAAACCAGCAAAACACCAGGCAAAAAGTTGGGGGCAACCATAGTCAGGGATCTACCTTCCTACATAACCCCCCCCCCAAACGAAAGGAGATAAGGCTATCCTTGCCAGGTAAGCCTATATTGCCTGAGTGGCCATATAAGGAAGTACCAGCACTGGCATGGTTACCCCCTATCTCATGGTCCACTAAGCAATCCCTCACCCTAAGGGTATCTGAGGGTCTCCACCATAGGGAATCTCTACCTGTGGTGTGTTTTGGCAAAGGAAAAGGCTGGTGCTGAAATGGAGTACTGAAGTGAGGCTCCACTAATTTTGGGCTCAGCTTCCTCCAATCATTTTCCACCATATAGGCCTTTCTTTCCAAGACTGAGTTGTTTTGGGCTCTCAGGGTCAACCTCTGGCTACCTACAGCTGGAGGTTGGATCCCTCTGTTTGGCTTACTGGAGGGACAGGTCAGGTCTGGGGCCCTCAGGTCCCAAGTTTGGCTGTGCCCAACAGTGTCCATCTGTGGGAGGTCCCTAACTAAATTTAAGGGGGATCCCTCAGGAGTCTGTTTTATTTTCACTTGGCTAGGATTACTAGCTTCAGTGCCCTTAATCTGCTGATTGGGGGATTCTTTTGGACAGGGGGCCCCTTGGGGCCCAACACTGGCCTCCCTGACCTCTACAGCCCTGGGCTGACTGAGGCAGGGTAGAGAGGGGCAGGTTACCTGCTCCAGACTGGGTCCCACCTTGGAAGGGTCCACTGACATCAGGGGCTCTGCCAGGCTAGGCCTGACTACCTCTGGGGCAGTTCCTTCACAAGGGGTCAGATCAGTTCCCTGAGGAGGCTGATCCTTTCCTAAAGTCTGGTGGGAGGGAGATTTCTCTTCCTCCTCAATGCTCTCTGTCTGAGTGGAGTGATCCATAGTTTCAGGCTTCACAACACTATCATCTGTCTGAGTTTGAGCTGTGGCCATCACAACTCTCCCAACCTTTTCAGGAGGGGGCTCAGTTTGGGTGTGGGCTGTGACCATCACAGCCTTGACAACCTGTTCTGGGAAGGAAGTTGTCTGAGATTGGGTTGTGACTGGCACAACCCTCCTGACCTGTTCAGGGAGGACATCTTGGACTGGGGCTGTGGCTATCACTGCTCCACTAACCTTACCATGGGAGTTTACCATTTTAGAATGGGTTTCTTGCTCTACCTCAGCCCAGGCTGAGAGCTCTAAATCATTCCCCAGTAGGCAATCTACAGGCAAGTTTGGTGACACTGCCACTCTCTTGTGGCCAGTGACACCTCCCCAGCTGAGATTGACCACTGCCATGGGATGATCTCTCTGTACTCCATCAATATTGGTCCCCTGGTATGTGGCACCAGGTAAAAGTTGCCTTGAGGGGACTAGACTCTCAGTCACCATAGTGATGCTAGCCCCTGTATCTCTATAGGCCTCAACTTTTATACCATTGATGAGGGGCTCCTGTCTGTACTTGCCCAAAGTGTTGGGACAAGTTGTGAAGTTGGCAAACCCCATGCCAGTCTCACAGACAAGAGTATCTAAGTTTGGGGACCTGGTTAGGCCAGAGTCCCCAGGAACTCCCAAAGTAAATGCACCCAAATTCTTGGGGGCACTCCCACCACCTGGGGGATTACCACTAGTAGTAACAGGAGGTTTGGGAATGTTACTTGGGGGTATGTTTTCTTTATTGTTATTCTTTGGGCAACTGCTGTCAGTTTTCAAATGACCCACCTGTTTACAGGGATAACAATAAGGTTTCTTCTGGTTATTAGAAGGATTCTGGGACCCACCCCCCTCAGAGGATTTTTGGGGCCCTGATGTGGTTTGATCTAGAGATTTATTCCCACCTTCTCTTGAGGCTTGGTTGATTCCTTTCTCTGGTCACCACCTTGGTTCTTGGGCCTAATCCTGGTTCTGACCCATTTGTCTGCCCTCTTACCCAATTCTTGTGGAGAGGTCAGATCAGAGTCTACCAGGTGCTGGTGTAATAACTGGTTCTGACAATTATTTAAGACTTGCTCTCTCATAATAAGATTATACAATCCTGTGAAGTCAGTAACCTTGCTACCCAGTAGCCAGCCTTCCAAAGCCTTAGTGGCACAATCAACAAAGTCAGACCAGTCCTGAGACTGAGTTTTCTGGGTGTCTCTGAACAGCAACCTGTACTGCTCAGTGGTTAAGCCAAACCCATCAACCAGTGCATTTTTCAGGACCTGGTAATCATTAGCATCCTCCACTCTTGTAGTGGGGAGCTTATCTCTACCTTTACCATCAAAGGAGAGCCACAGTATAGCTGCCCACTGACTCTGGGGAATGCACTGCACAGTGCAGGCCCTCTCCAAAGCAGCCATCCATTTCTGGATGTCATCCCCTTGTCTAAAGGGGGGCACTATCTTAGTCAGGTGTTTAGTATCTAAACCCTTCTCTCTATCTCTTGGGAGATTGCTGCCACCAGTGGGAGCTAACCCACTCATCTGCTGCTCTCTAGCAAAGGCAAGCTTCTCTTTGGCCAGGGCAAGTTCTTCCCTTTCAATCCTCAGTTTAGCTTGTCTCATCCTTGCTTCATGCTCTCTTCTCCGAGGGGAAGTCAATCTCCTCTGGGGAGAGTTCCTTCTCCACTGAGAAGAGGCATTAGAGTGCAGAGATCTAATGGAGTCCCTAGAAGGAGATCTATCTCTCCTAACTCCAAGGTTAGGCCTCATTAGGGTCAGTACTGGGGGTCCCCCAGATCCTTCCAAAAGTAGGTCTAAGTTGGCCCTAGTTAGCCTTCTGACTACCTCAAGACCTTTGTCTACCTCATCCCCAGAGAGTTCCTCTTGATCCTCCTCCTCAACTGCATTGGCAGTGTTGGGGAGGTCTGGATCCCCAGAGGCACCCTCTAAGGCTGGCATATTCCCATCTAGCTGAGAAATCTTTCTCGCATCATAAGTCTCTAAGAGACCTATTAAAAAGGGAATGGTGGGGTTAGACCCCTGTTTCAGTTTTCTGGAGGTACACACTTGTCTCATCTCCTGAAAACTGAGAGCTGCATATCTTGATTTGACCTGTGGAGGGTCAACATCCACAAGGGGAGTCTCAGTAGATTCTCCTTGGGTAGACATGCTTTTCTAGTGAGGTGTAAGTGGTGCACTTACCTACACTATATGTTTGCCTACTGATCCCTTGCTAGAGTTGTAGTTTAGGGTGTGCTAGGCCCTAGGAGCTACAACAGCTGGTTCAGTAGAACTCAGAGTATTCTAAGCTAAGTTATATGTACCTCAGTACTTATGTGATCTTTCAAATGATATTCTTAGGATATGTGTGGTAAAACAACAGCAAGCTCAAATCCCAACCGCTGCTCACCAATGTGAGAAGTTGGCCTGATATGCAGTGCTCACTATTCTAGTGATCACTATGTATCAGTCCAGACAACCCTTATTGATGATTGGTTGTAAGTCAACCTTATAGACCAGCTATCCTAGTAGCATGGATACGAGCAGTCTAAGGCTAAGACTCTAGAGGGCGTGTTAAGCCAGCTGTTTTACCATCACATTACCCCTTGAACACCCAGTGAAAGGACACCACACAAGTTGTTATGAAAATAAACAGTGTATTTATTTATAACAAGACTACCCTGGCTCTTTATGAGACAGGGAGCTAAGCACACAACAAAACTCTTATAAAAATACTTCAAGTCGCACAATTTACACAAATGCCCGAGGGGCACGAAAAACCATATACTCTAAAAGTGGAATGCGAATTACTAGCAGGTAAGTAACGATTCTCAGAGGCTTTAGAAACGCTAGGCCTACAATACTGAACACTCAGGTTAGGAGCAGGAGGCCTAGGGACGCCACGTGCAGAGTGGGAACTCTCACGCGTAAGGCGGGAAAAAGTCTATGGAAGCTAGAATTCACAAAGTTACTGTTCTCGGGCGAACCCGACTAGCTGGGACGAAAGCGGGAGTGGATCCGAACACTTGGAGTGTTGGACTATGCTGGGGCACTGGAGTGCTGGATTTACCTAGCCCAGGGGCTGCGGCTGCATAGGGTTCAAGTTGCGTCCGAACCCCACGTTGACGGACCAGGAGCCTGAAGAAGAAGTTGCTGGCAGGCGGCCAGTGAAGAAAAGTTTGAAGAGATCCAAGCCTGGATCAGGGAAGAAGAAAACCTGAAAGCAGAGGGGACCAAGTTCTGAATCACTAGCCAGTGATTAAGTGGGCACCAGGATGGCACCGGGCGAAGTCACCGCAGTCAGGTGAGTGGGCGCTGCTGGGCTCTGCAGTCTCTCGGACCAGGAGGCGTTGTCGGCGACCAGGATGGAGGTGCGAGCTGTCCCACGAAGGTACTTGCTGTCGACGTCGCTGGACCCAGGATTGGGCAACAAGTCTTGGCAAATGCAAGGCCCACGCGGTGGACCTAAAATGGCGTCTTGAGTGGACCAGGAGGGTCCAGGGTGCTCCTCTTTTGGAGGGGAGCACGGGCTAGTCTGGAGCAACCAGACCAGCAGTGTTAGTTGTCGTGGAGCGTCGTGAGGGGGCCACTAGCCAACAGGCAAGCGACCTGGACAAAGCGGCGAGCAGCAAAAAGCAGAAGGGCCCCACGCCGATCTCGTGGATGCAGGGGGGCTGGACTTCGGTGCTGGAGCTGCTCAGGGTCGGGGCTTCTCTTACCCCAAGGCACTCAGTCGAGGGTCACTCAGGCGTCGTGCTGGACAAGCGTCGTGCAGTCTTGAAGATGGCCGGTCCCTCGAGGTCTCGTCACACCCACGAATCTCAGCGTGACTGATGATGCAGGTAGAGGTCAGAGGTGCCAGGGAATCCGGTTCTCGTCGAGTTGGGCAGTCTTGATCCGGAGGAGAGACTGGCAACAAATCGCGATGCTTGGTTGGTGCCTGCTGCTGCAGGGTGACTACTCCTTAGTCACAAGGGAGAAATCTTAGGAAGAAGTCTTGAGTTCCTTTCGTGGAAAGTAGTTTCAGGATTCAAAGATGATCTAATTTGGAAGGGGCCTGCTCCTACCTTTATCTGGGAAAAGGGGGCTGGCACGCGACTAAGTCCTGCCCTATGGGTGGGACCAGGAGGGGGGTGGTTACACCCCTCTCCTTTGGCGGGCTTTCCCCAGGCCATGGGCTGGAGTGCCCCTGGAACTGGTTTCAGCCGGCCTATGCACAGTGAGCACCGGGGTGCCACTTGCAGTCACCTTCCTCTGAAGCCCTGCCTACCTAGGATACACAAAATCCTGTCTGGGACGGTGCTGGCACCGCCCCTGGCAGAAAACCCTTTGTCCTTGCCTCCTGCTCTGGGAGGACTCCCAGCAGCAGGAGGGCAGACTTGTGTCTCGGTGGCAGCATCCATTTTGTGGAGCTAAGGCTCTGTTTGACTTTAACCGGGGTTATAGGTTACATACATGTCGTGTCCCTCTAGAAGGGTGGAATGCTAACCCCGTCACCAGAATTGGCGAGGGGTTAGTATTCCAATTCGTATGACACCTTACTCGACATGTTTTGATAAAGCGATACCAGAGTTGGCATATAACCGCGAGGATTATAATGCACTTAAGAGTATATGGTATGTGATATCATGGAAACGGCTAAGGGATGGATCCCGAAAGCCGCAGACAGGCTCAGCTCATGCCAGAGCACTATCTCACACAATTCCAAGCACTCTGCTTTCAGGATTGTTAAGGCCTGCCATAGGAGTGACTGATAGGAGATCTGTGTGTCCATTTTAGGGTTAGATATAGGTATACTATATCTAAAGCAAAGGGTGATTACACCACCTTGCCCCAGCTGTCAAGCAGCCAGTTGTGTCAGATTTGGATGGCCAGCCAGGGGTGGCATAATACATGCTGCAGCCCCTGGTAGGCCCTGTGTACACCTATGCCCTGGGTACCTAAGGTACACTGTACAGGGACTGATAAGGTGACTCAGTATCCAATTAGATATGTACCTAAGGTACATGGAATCCATTTTACAGAGAGAGCAGTAGGCCTGGGGCCCTGAATAGCAGGGTCCCAGGTCAACTAAGTCAGAAAACCAGCAAAACACCAGGCAAAAAGTTGGGGGCAACCATAGTCAGGGATCTACCTTCCTACAACCAGCTACTAGATGGTTTGATTAGTCTTTCGCCCCTATACCCAGGTCGGACGACCGATTTGCACGTCAGGACGGCTACGGACCTCCACCAGAGTTTCCTCTGGCTTCGCCCTGCCCAGGCATAGTTCACCATCTTTTGGGTCCTATCACGCACGCTCATGCTCCACCTCCCCGACAGAGCGGGCGAGACGGGCCGGTGGTGCGCCCGCCGCTGGAAGCGCGGCGGGATCCCACCTCAGCTGGCGCGCGCCGGCCCTCACCTTCATTGCGCCACAGGGTTTCGCTCGGCCCTCCGACTCGCGCACGTGTTAGACTCCTTGGTCCGTGTTTCAAGACGGGTCGGGTGGGTGACCGACATCGCCGCAGACCCCTGGCGCCCGGCGTGGGCCTCCCCGCCCGGCGGCGCGACGCGGTCGGGGCGCACTGAGAACAGTCCGCCCCAGTCGACAGTCGCGCCGGGAGCAGGGGGCCCCGTCCCCCAAAGTCATCCGCCCCGGCGCGCCCCGAGGGGCGGCCGGGGACGGGTGCCCGGGGGAGGGCGCGGAGGCGGTCGAATCTCCCTCGGCCCCGCGGACACGGCGAAGCTGCTGCCAGGGGGGCTGTAACACCCTCCGCCGGAGCGGAGGGCCACCTGCCACCCCGAAGCCTTCCCAGCCGACCCGGAGCCGGTCGCGGCGCACCGCCGCGGAGGAAATGCGCCCTGCGGGGGCCGGGTAGGGCCCGGGCCCCGGTCCCGCGGAGGGGATCCGGAACTCCCGGGCCACCGACCTTCCCGCCGTGTTGAATCCTCCGGGCGGACTGCACGGACCCCACCCGTTTACCTCTCGACGGTTTCACGCCCTCTTGAACTCTCTCTTCAAAGTTCTTTTCAACTTTCCCTTACGGTACTTGTTGGCTATCGGTCTCGCGCCCGTATTTAGCCTTAGATGGAGTTTACCACCCGCTTTGGGCTGCATTCCCAAGCAACCCGACTCCGAGAAGACCCGATCCCGGCGCGCCGGGGGCCGCTACCGGCCTAACACCGTCCGCGGGGTGAACCTCGATCAGAAGGACTTGGGCCCCCTGAGCAACGCCGGGGAGTCGGTCTTCTGTACGCCACATTTCCCGCGCCCGCCGCCGGGCGGGGATTCGGCGCTGGGCTCTTCCCTCTTCACTCGCCGTTACTGGGGGAATCCTGGTTAGTTTCTTTTCCTCCGCTTAGTAATATGCTTAAATTCAGCGGGTCGCCACGTCTGATCTGAGGTCGTAGTCGGAAGCATGATGCCGGAGCGTCAAAGGGGGGTTTTCCGGGGCGGAGGCCGGGACCCTGCCGGAGCAGGGGGGCCCGGCGTAAACCCCGGCAGACCGCGCGCCCTCTTTCCCACGGATCGGATCGGGTTTCGCCCTCCCCGGGAAGCCAGCCGCGGCGGT
>NC_136073.1:161974575-161994575 GCF_964261635.1 Lissotriton helveticus | reverse complement strand
AGGCTCTCCCCAGCCTGTCTAGGGTTGGGAAGGTGGGACCGGGCCCGGGGCTTGAGCTCCGGCCAGCCGGCCTCGGAGGGTGCGCGAGCCCCCCGTCCCGCAGGCCTCCAGAGGGTCCGGGCACTGGGGACGGGGCTCCACCGGGGCCCGGGGAGGCTCTCCCCAGCCTGGCTAGGGTTGGGAAGGTGGGACTGGGCCCGGGGCTTGATCACTGTCCGGAGGGGCCCGGTGGTGCGTGAAATCCCCCTCCGTCCTGCAAGCCGGCCGGGGGCTGGCCCCGGGGTGCGCGAGCCCCCCACCCCGCAGGCCTCCAGAGGGTCCGGGCGCTGGGGACGGGGCTCCCAGGGAGGCTCTCCCCGGCCTGGCTAGGGTTCGGAAGGTGGGACCGGGCCCGGGGCTTGAGCACCGTCCGGAGGGGCCCGGTGGTGCGTGGAATCCGCCTCCGTCCTGCAAGCCGGCCGGGGGTCCGGGGCGCCCGAGACGGAGGGTCCACCGGGGTGGGGGGGCCCGGGGAGGCCTGAAGCCCCGGAGCCCTGCAGCCCCAGAGCCCTGCAGCGCTGCAGCCCCCCCGGAGCCCTGTAGCGCTGCAGCCCCCGGAGCCCAGCAGCTCCTGAGCCCTGCAGGCCCGGGGCAGGCATATTGGCGTCATTTCGGTCCCAGCCATCTGGTCGCCCCTCTCGCCTCGGCCATCTGGTCACCCGCAATGCTTTCCTATAGGGCGACCAGATGGCCGAACTTCCCTGGAAGTCCCGATGAGGTGCCATTTGCCTCCCGGATCCCAGCGAGGGCTCCAGGAGGTCGGGTACATTCGCGCCTTGGGTCCCCTCTGTCACCTCGCATGCACAGATTGCAAGAAAGGGGGGTAATTTCCCTCCGGATTACTAGGGGCAGGGTACGCCCGGACACCCCTCCAGGGCTGGTGGTTCTCTGCCATGGGGACCAGATAGGCTATGCCTGGGCAACACCTCCCTAGGCCACCCGGGGCTTCCTTCCTCCAGGCCAACGGCTTGTCAAATTGCCCAGGACGGGCTCCATGGCTCTTGGGCAGTCGTCCCCCGGGCGTCCGGGGCTCCATCCCTGCCGACGGCATGGAAAAGTGCCCGGGACGGGCTCCATACGTCCCGGGCAGTCCTTCTCCGGGCGTCCGGGGCACCCATCTCCAGGAGGCCAACAGCATGGCAAAGTACCAGGGACGGGCTCCATGGGTCCCGGGCAGTCCTCCCCCGGGCGTCCCGGGCTTCCATCTCCAGGCCAACGGCAGGTCAAAGTGCCCAGGACGGGCTCCACGGGTCCCTGGCAGTCCTCCCCCCGGGCGTCCGGGGCTCCCTTCCCCAGGCCAACGGCATGTCAAAGTGCCCAGGATGGGCTCCACTGGCCTCGGGCGTCCGGGGCTCCCTTCCCCGGGCCAACGGCATGCCAGAGTGCCCAGGACGGGCTCCACGAGTCCCGGGTGTCCGGGGCTCCCTTCCCCGGGACAACGGCTAGTCAGAGTGCCCAGGACGGGCTCCACTGTTCCCGGGCGTCCGGGGTTCCCTTCCCCGGGTCAGCGGCATGTCAGAGTGCCCAGGACGAGTACCACAGGTCCCGGGCAGTCCTCCCCCGGGCGTCCGGGGCTCCCTTCCCCGGGCCGACGGCAGGTCAGAGTGCCCATGACGGGCTCCACGGGTCCTGGGTATCTGGGACTCCCTTCCCCGGGCCAACGGCATGCCGGAGTTCCCAGGGCGGGCTCCACGGGTCCCGGGCATCCGGGGCTCCCTTCCCCGGTCCAAATGCTTGTCAGAGTGCCCAGGACGGGCTCCACGGTTCCCGGGCGTCCGGGGTTCCCTTCCCCGGGTCAGCGGCATGTCAGAGTGCCCAGGACGGGCTCCACGGGTCCCGGGCAGTCCTCCACCCCGGTCGTCCGGCGCTCCCTTCTCCAGGCCGATGGCAGGTCAGAGTGACCAGGACGGGCTCCACGGGTCCCGGGCAGTCCTCTCCCGGGCGTACGTGGTTGGTCCGACAGATTCGGGCAGATGTGCTTTTATGAACCGGATCGGAATCGGCTTAAATAATAATAATAATAATCCACATCTGTAAAGCGCACATTCACCCGTAAGGGTATCTAGGCGCCAGGGGCCGTCGGGAAGATTAAGCAAGCTATTGCCCAGAGTCACATGATGCTGGGCTAATCTGCCGCCGGGGATGGAACCGTGATCCCCAGATTCCGTAGTCAGCCGCCCTAGCCGCGGCGCCAGCTATTGCCCAGAGTCACATGGTGCTGGGCTAATCTGCCGCTGGTGCCGGGGATCAATCCGTGATCCCCAGAAGGGGATATCCCAAAAATCTGGCATGGATACGGCCCGCCAGGACAGGTTTGGACACCCCTGAATTAGATTAATGGCGCCTAAATAGAGCACGTAAAGGAACAGTTACACAGCTAAGAAAAGGGAAAGAAAGACTAGGGAAAAAACACAGAAAGAGCCTGTAGATAAAATTATCTTCCTGGGACAGCAGGTTAAGAGAAATTATACAGGGAGCAGTTAAGCTTGTAACACGGGAGAATAAAAAAGAAAATGCCCTTTTATGAAGTGTGTTTGCCTAATCCAGCAAGCACTTTATTTCTGTTTCTCTATTTGCTTCTTTTATTGGTAAAGTAAGTTTCAAGTGCACATGCAGGTATGACTGAGAGCCAGGGTATAATATTTTGAAGAGTTTGCACCATCGCTAATGTAGGAAGAGAGGTATGGCAAAGACATGAAAGGGGTAGCAAAAATAAATATGTGAAGAGGCAATAGTGACACCAATATAAGCCACCTATTTATAAAACTGACATGGAAGAAATACTAAAGGATAACTTCTAAAATTGTATTAGAAGACGAAAATACTCTCGTTGTTGGCAGGAATCGAACCTGCGCGGGGAGACCCCAATGGATTTCGAGTCCATCACCTTAACCACTCGGCCACAACAACTTACTGCAAGCTTTGTGCAAATAATCTGTATGAAAGTTTTCAAGGTGTCCCACAGCAAATTCCTGATGTTCTGCAATGCACTTTTTAAAAACAATACAAACAAGCAGGTACAAGGAGCTCAAATTAGATTAATGGCGCCTAAATAGAGCACATAAAGGAACAGTTACACAGCTACGAAAAGGGAAAGAAAGACTAGGGAAAAAACACAGAAAGAGCCTGTAGATAAAATTATCTTCCTGGGACAGCAGGTTAAGAGAAATTACACAGGGAGCAGTTAAGCTTGTAACACAGGAGAATACAAAAGAAAATGCAGTTTTATGAAGTGTGTTTGCCTAATCCAGCAAGCACTTTTGGTCTATTTCTTTATTTGCTTCTTTCATTGGTAAAGTAAGTTTCACGTACACATGCAGGTATGACTGAGAGAGCCAGGGTATAATATTTTGAAGCGTTTGCACCATCGCTAATGTAGGAAGAGAGGTATAGCAAAGACATGAAAGGGGTAGCAAAAATAAATATGTGAAGAGGCAATAGTGACACCAATATAAGCCACCTATTTATAAAACTGACATGGAAGAAATACTAAAGGATAACTTCTATAATTGCATCAGAAGACGAAAATACTCTCGTTGTCGGCAGGAATCGAACCTGCGTGGGGAGACCCCAAGGGATTTCAAGTCCATCGCCTTAACCACTCGGCCACAACAACTTACTGCAAGCATTGTGCAAATAATCAGTATGAAAGTTTTCAAGGTGTCCCACAGCAAATTCCTGATGTTCTGCAATGCACTTTTTAAAAACCATACAAACAAGCAGGTACAAGGAGCTCAAATGAGATTAATGGCGCCTAAATAGAGCACGTAAAGGAACAGTTACACAGCTAAGAAAAGGGAAAGAAAGACTAGGGAAAAAACACAGAAAGAGCCTGTAGATAAAATTATCTTCCTGGGACAGCAGGTTAAGAGAAATCACACAGGGAGCAGTTAAGCTTGTAACACGGGAGAATAAAAAAGAAAATGCACTTTTATGAAGTGTGTTTGCCTAATCCAGCAAGCACTTTTGTTCTATTTCTCTATTTGCTTCTTTTATTGGTAAAGTAAGTTTCAAGTGCACATGCAGGTGTTACTGAGAGCCAGGGTATAATATTTTGAAGCGTTTGCACCATCGCTAATGTAGGAAGAGAGGTATGGCAAAGACATGAAAGGGGTAGCAAAAATAAATATGTGAAGAGGCAATAGTGACACCAATATAAGCCACCTATTTATAAAACTGACATGGAAGAAATACTAAAGGTTAACTTCTAAAATTGTATCAGAAGACGAAAATACTCTCGTTGTCGGAAGGATTTGAACCTGCGCGGGGAGACTCCAATGGATTTCAAGTCCATCGCCTTAACCACTCGGCCACAACAACTTACTGCAAGCTTTGTGCAAATAATCTGTATGAAAGTTTTCAAGGTGTCCCACAGCAAATTCCTGATGTTCTGCAATGCACTTTTTAAAAACAATACAAACAAGCAGGTACAAGGAGCTCAAATGAGATTAATGGCGCCTAAATAGAGCACGTAAAGGAACAGTTACACAGCTAAGAAAAGGGAAAGAAAGACTAGATAAAAAAGCACAGAAAGAGCCTGTAGATAAAATTATCTTCCTGGGACAGCAGGTAAGAGAAATTACACAGGGAGCAGTTAAGCTTGTAACACGGGAGAATAAAAAAGAAAATGCACTTTTATGAAGTGTGTTTGCCTAATCCAGCAAGCACGTTTGTTCTATTTCTCTATTTGCTTCTTTTATTGGTAAAGTAAGTTTCAAGTGCACATGCAGGTATGACTGAGAGAGCAAGGGTATAATTATTTGAAGCACTTGCACCAGCACTGATGTAGGAAGAGAGGTATAGCAAAGACATGAAAGGGGTAGCGATAATAAATATGTGAAGAGGCAAGAGTGACACCAAAATAAGCCACCTATTTATAAAACTGACATGGAAGAAATACTAAAGGTTAACTTCTAAAATTGTAGCCGAAGATAAAAACACTCCAGTTTTCGAACCTGCGTGGTTGACATCAATGGATTTCGAGTCCGTCGCCTTAACCACTCAGCCACAACAACTTACAGTAAGCTTTGTGCAAATAATCTGTATGAAAGTTTTCAAGGTGTCCCACAGCAAATTCCTGATGTTCTGCAATGCACTTTTTAAAAACAATACAAACAAGCAGGTACAAGGAGCTCAAATGAGATTAATTGCACCTAAATAGAGCACGTAAAGGAACAGTTACACAGCTAAGAAAAGGGAAAGAAGGACTAGGGAAAAAACACAGAAAGAGCCTGTAGATAAAATTATCTTCCTGGGACAGCAGGTTAAGAGAAATTACACAGGGAGCAGTTAAGCTTGTAACACGGGAGAATAAAAAAGAAAATGCACTTTTATGACGTGTGTTTGCCTAATCCAGCAAGCACTTTTGTTCTATTTCTCTATTTGCTTCTTTTATTGGTAAAGTAAGTTTCAAGTGCACATGCAGGTATGACTGAGAGAGCCAGGGTATAATATTTTGAAGCGCTTGCACCAGCGCTGATGTAGGAAGAGAGGTATAGCAAAGACATGAAAGGGGTAGCGATAATAAATATGTGAAGAGGCAATAGTGACACCAAAATAAGCCACCTATTTGTAAAACTGACATGGAAGAAATACTAAAGGTTAACTTCTAAAATTGTTGCCGAAGATAAAAATACTCTCATTGTCAGCAGGATTTATACCTGCGCGGGGAGACCCCAATGAATTTCTAGTCCATCGCCTTAACCACTCGGCCACAACAACTTACTGTACGCTTTGTGCAAATAATCTGTATGAAAGTTTTCAAGGTGTCCCACATCAAATTCCTGATGTTCTGCAATGCACTTTTTAAAAAGAATACAAACAAGCAGGTACAAGGAGCTCAAATGAGATTAATGGCGCCTAAATAGAGCACGTAAAGGAACAGTTACACAGCTAAGAAAAGAGAAAGAAAGACTAGGGAAAAAACACAGAAAGAGCCTGTAGATAAAATTATCTTCCTGGGACAGCAGGTTAAGAGAAATTACACAGGGAGCAGTTAAGCTTGTAACACGGGAGAATAAAAAAGAAAATGCAGTTTTATGAAGTGTGTTTGCCTAATCCAGCAAGCACTTTTGTTCTATTTCTCTATTTGCTTCTTTCATTGGTAAAGTAAGTTTCAAGTACACATGCAGGTATGACTGAGAGAGCCAGGGTATAATATTTTGAAGCGTTTGCACCATCGCTAATGTAGGAAGAGAGGTATAGCAAAGACATGAAAGGGGTAGCAAAAATAAATATGTGAAGAGGCAATACTGACACCAATATAAGCCACCTATTTATAAAACTGACATGGAAGAAATACTGAAGGTTAACTTCTAAAATTGTAGCCAATGACGAAAATACTCTCGTTGTCGGAAGGATTCGAACACGCACGGGGAGACCCAAATGGATTTCGAGTCCATCCCCTTAACGACTAGGCCACAACAGCTTACTGTAAGCTTGGTGCAAATAATCTGTATGAAAGTTTTCAAGGTGTCCCACAGCAAATTCCTGATGTTCTGCAATGCACTTTTTAAAAACAATACTAAAAAGCAGGTACAAGGAGCTCAAATGAGATTAATGGCGCCTAAATAGAGCACGTAAAGGAACAGTTACACAGCTAAGAAAAGAGAAAGAAAGACTAGGGAAAAAACACAGAAAGAGCCTGTAGATAAAATTATCTTCCTGGGACAGCAGGTTAAGAGAAATTACACAGGGAGCAGTTAAGCTTGTAACACGGGAGAATAAAAAAGAAAATGCACTTTTATGAAGTGTGTTTGCCTAATCCAGCAAGCACTTTTGTTCTATTTCTCTATTTGCTTCTTTTATTGGTAAAGTAAGTTTCAAGTGCACATGCAGGTGTTACTGAGAGCCAGGGTATAATATTTTGAAGCGTTTGCACCATCGCTAATGTAGGAAGAGAGGTATGGCAAAGACATGAAAGGGGTAGCAAAAATAAATATGTGAAGAGGCAATAGTGACACCAATATAAGCCACCTATTTATAAAACTGACATGGAAGAAATACTAAAGGTTAACTTCTAAAATTGTATCAGAAGACGAAAATACTCTCGTTGTCGGAAGGATTTGAACCTGCGCGGGGAGACTCCAATGGATTTCAAGTCCATCGCCTTAACCACTCGGCCACAACAACTTACTGCAAGCTTTGTGCAAATAATCTGTATGAAAGTTTTCAAGGTGTCCCACAGCAAATTCCTGATGTTCTGCAATGCACTTTTTAAAAACAATACAAACAAGCAGGTACAAGGAGCTCAAATGAGATTAATTGCACCTAAATAGAGCACGTAAAGGAACAGTTACACAGCTAAGAAAAGGGAAAGAAGGACTAGGGAAAAAACACAGAAAGAGCCTGTAGATAAAATTATCTTCCTGGGACAGCAGGTTAAGAGAAATTACACAGGGAGCAGTTAAGCTTGTAACACGGGAGAATAAAAAAGAAAATGCACTTTTATGACGTGTGTTTGCCTAATCCAGCAAGCACTTTTGTTCTATTTCTCTATTTGCTTCTTTTATTGGTAAAGTAAGTTTCAAGTGCACATGCAGGTATGACTGAGAGAGCCAGGGTATAATATTTTGAAGCGCTTGCACCAGCGCTGATGTAGGAAGAGAGGTATAGCAAAGACATGAAAGGGGTAGCGATAATAAATATGTGAAGAGGCAATAGTGACACCAAAATAAGCCACCTATTTGTAAAACTGACATGGAAGAAATACTAAAGGTTAACTTCTAAAATTGTTGCCGAAGATAAAAATACTCTCATTGTCAGCAGGATTTATACCTGCGCGGGGAGACCCCAATGAATTTCTAGTCCATCGCCTTAACCACTCGGCCACAACAACTTACTGTAAGCTTTGTGCAAATATTCTGTATGAAAGTTTTCAAGGTGTCCCACAGCAAATTCCTGATGTTCTGCAATGCACTTTTTAAAAAGAATACAAACAAGCAGGTACAAGGAGCTCAAATGAGATTAATGGCGCCTAAATAGAGCACGTAAAGGAACAGTTACACAGCTAAGAAAAGGGAAAGAAAGACTAGGGAAAAAACACAGAAAGAGCCTGTAGATAAAATTATCTTCCTGGGACAGCAGGTTAAGAGAAATTACACAGGGAGCAGTTAAGCTTGTAACACGGGAGAATAAAAAAGAAAATGCAGTTTTATGAAGTGTGTTTGCCTAATCCAGCAAGCACTTTTGTTCTATTTCTCTATTTGCTTCTTTCATTGGTAAAGTAAGTTTCAAGTACACATGCAGGTATGACTGAGAGAGCCAGGGTATAATATTTTGAAGCGTTTGCACCATCGCTAATGTAGGAAGAGAGGTATAGCAAAGACATGAAAGGGGTAGCAAAAATAAATATGTGAAGAGGCAATACTGACACCAATATAAGCCACCTATTTATAAAACTGACATGGAAGAAATACTGAAGGTTAACTTCTAAAATTGTAGCCAATGACGAAAATACTCTCGTTGTCGGAAGGATTCGAAGACGCACGGGGAGACCCAAATGGATTTCGAGTCCATCCCCTTAACGACTAGGCCACAACAGCTTACTGTAAGCTTGGTGCAAATAATCTGTATGAAAGTTTTCAAGGTGTCCCACAGCAAATTCCTGATGTTCTGCAATGCACTTTTTAAAAACAATACTAAAAAGCAGGTACAAGGAGCTCAAATGAGATTAATGGCGCCTAAATAGAGCACGTAAAGGAACAGTTACACAGCTAAGAAAAGGGAAAGAAAGACTAGGGAAAAAACACAGAAAGAGCCTGTAGATAAAATTATCTTCCTGGGACAGCAGGTTAAGTGAAATTACACAGGGAGCAGTTAAGCTTGTAACACGGGAGAATAAAAAAGAAAATGCACTTTTATGAAGTGTGTTTGCCTAATCCAGCAAGCACGTTTGTTCTATTTCTCTATTTGCTTTTTTTATTGGTAAAGTAAGTTTCAAGTGCACATGCAGGTATGACTGAGAGAGCAAGTGTATAATAATTTGAAGCGCTTGCACCAGCGCTGATGTAGGAAGAGAGGTATAGCAAAGACATGAAAGGGGTAGCAAAAATAAAGATGAGAAGAGGCAATAGTGACAAGAATATAAGCCACCTATTTATAAAACTGACATGGAAGAAATACTAAAGGTTACCTTCTAAAATTGTAGCCGAAGACGAAAATAATCTCGTTGTCGGCAGGATTCGTACCTGCGTGGAGAGACACCAATGGATTTCGAGTCCATCTCCTTAACCACTCGGCCACAACAACTTACTGAAAGCTTTGTGCAAATAATCTGTAGGAAAGTTTTCAAGGTGTCCCACAGCCAATTCCTGATGTTCTGCAAAGCACTTTTTAAAAACAATACAAACAAGCAGGTACAAGGAGCTCAAATTAGATTAATGGCGCCTAAATAGAGCACATAAAGGAACAGTTACACAGCTACGAAAAGGGAAAGAAAGACTAGGGAAAAAACACAGAAAGAGCCTGTAGATAAAATTATCTTCCTGGGACAGCAGGTTAAGAGAAATTACACAGGGAGCAGTTAAGCTTGTAACACAGGAGAATACAAAAGAAAATGCAGTTTTATGAAGTGTGTTTGCCTAATCCAGCAAGCACTTTTGGTCTATTTCTTTATTTGCTTCTTTCATTGGTAAAGTAAGTTTCACGTACACATGCAGGTATGACTGAGAGAGCCAGGGTATAATATTTTGAAGCGTTTGCACCATCGCTAATGTAGGAAGAGAGGTATAGCAAAGACATGAAAGGGGTAGCAAAAATAAATATGTGAAGAGGCAATAGTGACACCAATATAAGCCACCTATTTATAAAACTGACATGGAAGAAATACTAAAGGTTAACTTCTAAAATTGTAGCCGAAGCCGAAAATACTCTCGTTGTCGGCAGGATTTGAACCTGCGCAGGGAGACTTCGAGTCCATCGCCTTAACCACTCGGCCACAACACCTTACTGCAAGCTTGGTGCAAATAATCTGTATGAAAGTTTTCAAGGTGTCCCACAGCCAATTCCTGATGTTCTGCAAAGCACTTTTTAAAAACAATACAAACAAGCAGGTACAAGGAGCTCAAATGAGATTAATGGCGCCTAAATAGAGCACGTAAAGGAACAGTTACACAGCTAAGAAAAGGGAAAGAAAGACTAGGGAAAAAACACAGAAAGAGTCTGTAGATAAAATTATCTTCCTGGGACAGCAGGTTAAGAGAAATTACACAGGGAGCAGTTAAGCTTGTAACACGGGAGAATAAAAAAGAAAATGCAGTTTTATGAAGTGTGTTTGCCTAATCCAGCAAGCACTTTTGTTCTATTTCTCTATTTGCTTCTTTCATTGGTAAAGTCAGTTTCAAGTACACATGCAGGTATGACTGAGAGAGCCAGGGTATAATATTTTGAAGCGTTTGCACCATCGCTAATGTAGGAAGAGAGGTATAGCAAAGACATGAAAGGGGTAGCAAAAATAAATATGTGAAGAGGCAATATGACACCAATATAAGCCACCTATTTATAAAACTGACATGGAAGAAATACTAAAGGTTAACTTCTAAAATTGTATCAGAAGACGAAAATACTCTCGTTGTTGGCAGGATTCAAACCTGCGCGGGGAGACCCCAATGGATTTCGAGTCCATCGCCTTAACCACTCGGCCACAACAACTTACTGTACGCTTGGTGCAAATAATCTGTATGAAAGTTTTCAAGGTGTCCCAAAGCAAATTCCTGATGTTCTGCAATGCACTTTTTAAAAACAATACAAACAACCAGGTACAAGGAGCTCAAATTAGATTAATGGCGCCTAAATAGAGCACGTAAAGGAACAGTTACACAGCTAAGAAAAGGGAAAGAAACCTAGGGAAAAAACACAGAAAGAGCCTGTAGATAAAATTATCTTCCTGGGACAGCAGGTTAAGAGAAATTATACAGGGAGCAGTTAAGCTTGTAACACGGGAGAATAAAAAAGAAAATGCCCTTTTATGAAGTGTGTTTGCCTAATCCAGCAAGCACTTTATTTCTATTTCTCTATTTGCTTCTTTTATTGGTAAAGTAAGTTTCAAGTGCACATGCAGGTATGACTGAGAGCCAGGGTATAATATTTTGAAGCGTTTTCACCATCGCTAATGTAGGAAGAGAGGTATGGCAAAGACATGAAGGGGTAGCAAAAATAAATATGTGAAGAGGCAATAGTGACACCAATATAAGCCACCTATTTATAAAACTGAAATGGAAGAAATACTAAAGGTTAACTTCTAAAATTGTAGCCGAAGACGAAAATACTCTCGTTGTCGGCAGGATTTGAACCTGCGCGGGGAGACCCCAATGTATTTTGAGTCCATCACCTTAACCACTTGGCCACAACAACTTACTGAAAGCTTTGTGCAAATAATCTGTAGGAAAGTTTTCAAGGTGTCCCACAGCAAATTCCTGATGTTCTGCAATGCACTTTTTAAAAACAATACAAACAAGCAGTTACAAGGAGCTCAAATGAGATTAATGGCGCCTAAATAGAGCACGTAAAGGAACAGTTACACAGCTAAGAAAAGGGAAAGAAAGACTAGGGAAAAAACACAGAAAGAGCCTGTAGATAAAATTATCTTCCTAGGACAGCAGGTTAAGAGAAATTACACAGGGAGCAGTTAAGCTTGTAACACGGGAGAATAAAAAAGAAAATGCAGTTTTATGAAGTGTGTTTGCCTAATCCAGCAAGCACTTTTGTTCTATTTCTCTATTTGCTTCTTTCATTGGTAAAGTAAGTTTCAAGTACACATGCAGGTATGACTGAGAAAGCCAGGGTATAATATTTTGAAGCGTTTGCACCATCGCTAATGTAGGAAGAGAGGTATAGCAAAGACATGAAAGGGGTAGCAAAAATAAATATGTGAAGAGGCAATAGTGACACCAATATAAGCTACCTATTTATAAAACTGACATGGAAGAAATACTAAAGGTTAACTTCTAAAATTGTATCAGAAGACGAAAATACTCTCCTTGTCGGCAGGATTAGAACCTGCGCGGGGAGACCCCAATGGATTTCGAGTCCATCGCCTTAACCAGTTGGCCACAACAACTTATGGAAAGCTTTGTGCAAATAATCTGTATGAAAGTTTTCAAGGTGTCCCACAGCAAATTCCTGATGTTCTGCAATGCACTTTTTAAAAACGATACAAACAAGCAGGTACAAGGAGCTCAAATGAGATTAATGGCGCCTAAATAGAGCACGTAAAGTAACAGTTACACAGCTAAGAAAAGGGCAAGAAAGACTAGGGATAAAACACAGAAAGAGCCTGTAGATAAAATTATCTTCCTGGGACAGCAGGTTAAGAGAAATTACACAGGGAGCAGTTAAGCTTGTAACACGGGAGAACAAAAAAGAAAATGCAGTTTTATGAAGTGTGTTTGCCTAATCCAGCAAGCACTTTTGTTCTATTTCTCTATTTGCTTCTTTCATTGGTAAAGTAAGTTTCAAGTACACATGCAGGTATGACTGAGAGAGCCAGGGTATAATATTTTGAAGCGTTTGCACCATCGCTAATGTAGGAAGAGAGGTATAGCAAAGACATGAAAGGGGTAGCAAAAATAAATATGTGAAGACGCAATACTGACACCAATATAAGCCACCTATTTATAAAACTGACATGGAAGAAATACTAAAGGTTAACTTCTAAAATTGTAGCCGAAGATACTCTTGTCGGCAGGATTCGAACCTGAACGGGGAGTCCCCAATGGATTTCGAGTCCATCGCCTTAACCACTCAGCCACAACAACTTATTGTAAGCTTTGTGCAAATATTCTGTATGAAAGTTTTCAAGGTGTCCCACAGCCAATTCCTGATGTTCTGCAATGCACTTTTTAAAAACAATACAAACAAGCAGGTAAAAGGAGCTCAAATGAGATTAATGGCGCCTAAATAGAGCACGTAAAGGAACAGTTACACAGCTAAGAAAAGGGAAAGAAAGACTAGGGAAAAAGCACAGAAAGAGCCTGTAGATAAAATTATCTTCCTGGGACAGCAGGTTAAGAGGAATTACACAGGGAGCAGTTAAGCTTGTAACACGGGAGAATAAAAAAGAAAATGCACTTTTATGAAGTGTGTTTGCCTAATCCAGCAAGCACGTTTGTTCTATTTCTCTATTTGCTTCTTTTATTGGTAAAGTAAGTTTCAAGTGCACATGCAGGTATGACTGAGAGAGCAAGGGTATAATAATTTGAAGCGCTTGCACCACCGCTTATGTAGGAAGAGAGGTGTAGCAAAGACATGAAAGGGGTATTGATAATAAATATGTGAAGAGGCAATAGTGACACCAAAATAAGCTACCTATTTATAAAACTGAGATGGAAGAAATACTAAAGGTTAACTTCTAAAATTGTAGCAGAAGATAAAAATACTCTTGCTGTCGGCAGGATTCGAAACTGCGCCGGGAGACCCCAGTGGATTTCACGTCCATCGCCTTAACCACTCGGCCACAACAACTTACAGCAGGGGTGCCCAAACCTGTCCTGGCGGGCCGTATCCATGCCAGATTTTTGGGATATCCCCATCTGGGGATCACGGTTCGATCCCCGGCACCGGCGGCAGATTAGCCCAGCACCAGGTGACTCTGGGAAATAGCTGGCGCCGCGGCTAGGGCGGCTGACTCCGGAATCTGGAGATTTTTTTATTTAAGGTTTTTGTAGAGCGCGTAGTAACCCTCGAGCATCCCAGAGATCAGGGTTCGATCCCCGGCACCGGCCGCAGATTAGCCCAGCACCACGTGACTCTGGGAAATAGCTGGCGCCGCGGCTAGGGAGGCTGACTCCGGAATCTGGAGATCACGGTTCGATCCCCGGCACCGGCGGCAGATTAGCCCAGCACCAGGTGACTCTGGGAAATAGCTGGCGCCGCGGCTAGGGCGGCTGACTCCGGAATCTGGAGATTTTTTTATTTAAGGTTTTTGTAGAGCGCGTAGTAACCCTCGAGCATCCCAGAGATCAGGGTTCGATCCCCGGCACCGGCCGCAGATTAGCCCAGCACCATGTGACTCTGGGCAATAGCTGGCGCCGCGGCTAGGGCGGCTGACTCCGGAATCTGGGGATCACGGTTCGATCCCCGGCACCGGCGGCAGATTAGCCCAGCACCATGTGACTCTGGGCAATAGCTTGCTTAATCTTCCCAACGGCCCCTAGCGCCTAGAGACCCTTATGGGCGATTGTGCGCCTTACAAATGTGGATTATTATTATTATTATTATTATTATTTGGGCCGACTCCGATCCGGTTCGTAAAAGCACATCTGCCCGAATCTGTCGGACAACCACGTACGCCCGGGAGAGGACTGCCCGGGACCCGTGGAGCCCGTCCTGGTCACTCTGACCTGCCATCGGCCTGGAGAAGGGAGCGCCGGACGCCCGGGGGGAGGACTGCCCGGGACCCGTGGAGCCCGTCCTGGGCACTCTGACCTGCCGTCTGCCCGGGGAAGGGAGCCCCGGACGCCCGGGGGGAGGACTGCCCGGGACCCATGGAGCCCGTCCTGGGCACTCTGACCTGCCGACGGCCCGGGGAAGGGAGCCCCGGACGCCCGGGGGAGGACTGCCCGGGACCCGTGGAACTCGTCCTGGGCACTCTGACATGCCGCTGACCCGGGGAAGGGAACCCCGGACGCCCGGGAGCCGTGGAGCCCGTCCTGGGCACTCTGACAAGCCGTCGGACCGGGGAAGGGAGCCCCGGACGCCCGGGACCCGTGGAGCCTGTCCTGGGAACTCCGGCATGCCGTTGGCCCAGGGAAGGGAGTCCCAGATACCCGGGACCCGTGGAGCCCGTCATGGGCACTCTGACAAGCCGGTGTCCCGGGGAAGGGAGCCCCGGACGCCGGGGACTCGTGGAGCCCGTCCTGGGCACTCTGGCATGCCGTTGGCACGGGGAAGGGAGCCCCAGATGCCCGGGACCCGTGGAGCCCGTCCTGGGCACTCTGGCAAGCCGTTGTCCCGGGGAAGGGAGCCCCGGACGCCGGGGACTCGTGGAGCCCGTCCTGGGCACTCTGGCATGCCGTTGGCCCGGGGAAGGGAGCCCAAGATGCCCGGGACCCGTGGAGCCCGTCCTGGGCACTCTGACAAGCCGTTGTCCCAGGGAAGGACGCTCCGGACGCCCGGGACTCGTGGAGCCCGTCCTGGGCATTCTGGCATGCCGTTGGCCCGGGGAAGGGAGCCCCGGACGTCCGGGGCCCGTGGAGCCCATCCTGGGCACTCTGACAAGCCGTTGGCCCGGGGAAGGGAGAGCCGGACACCCAGCGGAGGAATGCCCGGGACCCATGGAGCCCGTCCTGGGCAATCTGACCTGCCGTCGGCCCGGAGAAGGGAGCGACGGACGCCCGGGGGGAGGAATGCCTGGGACGCATGGAGCCCATCCTGGGCACTTTGACATGCCATCGGCCTTGAGACCCGGGGGACGACTGCCCGGGAAGCATGGAGCCCGACCTGGGCACTCGCTCATGCCGTTGGCCTGGAGACCCGGGGGATGACTGCCCGGGGCGCATGGAGCCCGACCTGGGCACTCGCTCATGCCGTTGGCCTGGAGACCCGGGGGACGACTGCCCGGGACGCATGGAGCCCGTCCTGGGCACTTTGACATGCCGTTGGCCTGGAGGAGGGAAGCCCCGGGTGTTGTTACCCAGGCATAGCCCATCTGGTCCCCCTGGCAGAGAACCACCAGCCTTGCAGGGGTGTCCGGGCATACCCTTACCCCTAGTAATCCGGAGGAAAATTACCCCCCTTTCTTGTAATCTGTGCACACGAGTTGACAGAGGGGACCCAAGGCGTAAAAGTACCCGACCTCCTGGAGCCCTCGCTGGGATCGGGGAGGCAAATGGCACCTCATAGGGACTTCCAGGGAGGTTTGGCCATCTGGTCGCCCTTTTGGATAGCATTGCGTGCGACCAGATGGCCGAGGGGAAAGGTGCAACCAGGTGGCCGGGAACGAAAGGACTCCCTGCTTCCCACCCCGAGCCTTCGTGGTAGGGCTGCTGCCTGCCCACGCCGGGCAGGGCTCGGGGACCCCGGCTGGGCCTCAGGCACGGTGAGGACCACCGGAGCTCCCAGGCCCGGACGCCCGGGACGACGACTGCCCGGGACGCATGGAGCCCGTCCTGGGCACTTTGACATGCCGTCGGCCTGGAGACCCGGGGGACGACTGCCTGGGACGCATGGAGCCCGTCCTGGACATTTTGACATGCCGTCGGCCTGGAGACCCGGGGGACGACTGCCCGGGACGCATGGAGCCCGTCCTGGGCACTTTGACATGCCGTCGGCCTGGAGACCCGGGGGACGACTGCCTGGGACGCATGGAGCCCGTCCTGGACATTTTGACATGCCGTCGGCCTGGAGACCCGGGGGACGACTGCCCGGGACGCATGGAGCCCGTCCTGGGCACTTTGACATGCCGTCGGCCTGGAGACCCGGGGGACGACTGCCCGGGACGCATGGAGCCCGTCCTGGGCACTTTGACATGCCGTCGGCCCGGAGAAGGGAGCGCCGGACACCCAGGGAAGGACTGCCCGGGACCCATGGAGCCCGTCCTGGGCAATCTGACCTGCCGTCGGCCCAGGGAAGGGAGCGGCGGATGCCCGGGGGGAGGAATGCCCGGGACGCATGGAGCCCGTCCTGGGCACTTTGACATGCCGTCGGCCCGGAGACCCGTGGGACGACTGCCCGGGACGCATGGAGCCCAACCTGGGCACTTTGACATGCCGTCGGCCTGGAGACCCGGGGGACGACTGCCCGGGACGCATGGAGCCCGTCCTGGACATTTTGACATGCCGTCGGCCTGGAGACCCGGGGGACGACTGCCCGGGACGCATGGAGCCCGTCCTGGGCACTTTGACATGCCGTCGGCCTGGAGACCCGGGGGACGACTGCCCGGGACGCATGGAGCCCGTCCTGGGCACTTTGACATGCCGTCGGCCTGGAGATCCGGGGGACGACTGCCCGGGACGCATGGAGCCCGTCCTGGGCACTTTGACATGCCGTCGGCCTGGAGACCCGGGGGACGACTGCCCGGGACGCATGGAGCCCGTCCTGGGCACTTTGACATGCCGTCGGCCTGGAGATCCGGGGGACGACTGCCCGGGACGCATGGAGCCCGTCCTGGGCACTTTGACATGCCGTCGGCCTGGAGACCCGGGGGACGACTGCCTGGAACGCATGGAGCCCGTCCTGGACATTTTGACATGCCGTCGGCCTGGAGACCCGGGGGACGACTGCCCGGGACGCATGGAGCCCGTCCTGGGCACTTTGACATGCCGTCGGCCTGGAGACCCGGGGGACGACTGCCTGGGACGCATGGAGCCCGTCCTGGACATTTTGACATGCCGTCGGCCTGGAGACCCGGGGGACGACTGCCCGGGACGCATGGAGCCCGTCCTGGGCACTTTGACATGCCGTCGGCCTGGAGACCCGGGGGACGACTGCCCGGGACGCATGGAGCCCGTCCTGGGCACTTTGACATGCCGTCGGCCCGGAGAAGGGAGCGCCGGACACCCAGGGAAGGACTGCCCGGGACCCATGGAGCCCGTCCTGGGCAATCTGACCTGCCGTCGGCCCAGGGAAGGGAGCGGCGGATGCCCGGGGGGAGGAATGCCCGGGACGCATGGAGCCCGTCCTGGGCACTTTGACATGCCGTCGGCCCGGAGACCCGTGGGACGACTGCCCGGGACGCATGGAGCCCAACCTGGGCACTTTGACATGCCGTCGGCCTGGAGACCCGGGGGACGACTGCCCGGGACGCATGGAGCCCGTCCTGGACATTTTGACATGCCGTCGGCCTGGAGACCCGGGGGACGACTGCCCGGGACGCATGGAGCCCGTCCTGGGCACTTTGACATGCCGTCGGCCTGGAGACCCGGGGGACGACTGCCCGGGACGCATGGAGCCCGTCCTGGGCACTTTGACATGCCGTCGGCCTGGAGATCCGGGGGACGACTGCCCGGGACGCATGGAGCCCGTCCTGGGCACTTTGACATGCCATCGGCCTGGAGACCCGGGGGACGACTGCCCGGGACGCATGGAGCCCGTCCTGGGCACTTTGACATGCCGTCGGCCTGGAGATCCGGGGGACGACTGCCCGGGACGCATGGAGCCCGTCCTGGGCACTTTGACATGCCATCGGCCTGGAGACCCGAGGGACGACTGCCCAAGAGCCATGGAGCCCGTCCTGGGCAATTTGACAAGCCGTTGGCCTGGAGGAAGGAAGCCCCGGGTGGCCTAGGGAGGTGTTACCCAGGCATAGCCCATCTGGTCCCCCTAGCAGAGAACCACCATCCTTGGAGGGGTGTCCGGGCATACCCTGCCCCCTAGTAATCCGGAGGGAAATTACCTGACTTTCTTGCAATCTGTGCACACAAGGTGACAGAGGGGACCCAAGGCGCGAAAGTACCCGACCTCCTGGAGCCCTCGCTGGGATCCGGGAGGCGAATGGCACCTCATCATGACTTCCAGGGCGACCAGATGGCCGAGGCGAGAGGGGCGACCAGATGGCCGGGACCAAAAGGACGCCAATCTGCCTGCCCCGGAGCTGCAGGGCTCTGGGGCTGCAGGGTTCCGGGGGCTGCAGTGCTGCAGGTCTCTGGGGCTGCAGGGCTCCGGGGCTTCAGGCCTCCCCGGGCCCTGATGGACCCTCCGTCCCGGGTACCTCCGACCCCCGGCCGGCTTGCAGGACGGAGGGGGGATTCCCGCACCACTGGGCCCTGCCGGACGGGGCTCAAGCCCCGGGCCCGGTCCCCGGCCCCAGTCCCGGCTTTCCAAACCCTATGCTGGGCCGGGGAGAGCCTCCCCTGGGCCCCCGGTGGACCCTCCATCCCGGGCGCCCCGGACCCCCGGCCGGATTGCTGGACGGAGGGGTACCAGCACCCTCGGGGCCTGGCCAGATGGAGTTCAAGCCCCGGGTCCGGTCCCACCTTCCGAACCCTAGCCAGGCTGGGGAGAGCCTCCCCGGGAACCGGTGGAGCCCCGTCCCCAGCGCACGGACCCACTGGTGGCCTGCGGGACAGGGGGCTCCAGCACCCTCGGGGCCTGGCCAGATGGAATTCAAGCCCCGGGTCCGGTCCCACCTTCCGAACCCTAGCCAGGCTGGGAAGAGCCTCCCCGGGAACCGGTGGAGCCCCGTCCCCAGCGCACGGACCCACTGGTGGCCTGCGGGACAGGGGGCTCCAGCACCCTCGGGGCCTGGCCAGATGGAGTTCAAGCCCCGGGTCCGGTCCCACCTTCCGAACCCTAGCCAGGCTGGGGAGAGCCTCCCCGGGCCCCGGTGGAGCCCCGTCCCCAGCGCACGGACCCACTGGTGGCCTGCGGGACAGGGGGCTCCAGCACCCTCGGGGCCTGGCCAGATGGAGTTCAAGCCCCGGGTCCGGTCCCACCTTCCGAACCCTAGCCAGGCTGGGGAGAGCCTCCCCGGGCCCCGGTGGAGCCCCGTCCCCAGCGCCCGGACCCACTGGTGGCCTGCGGGACAGGGGGCTCCAGCACCCTCGGGGCCTGGCCAGATGGAGTTCAAGCCCCGGGTCCGGTCCCACCTTCCGAACCCTAGCCAGGCTGGGGAGAGCCTCCCCGGGCCCCGGTGGAGCCCCGTCCCCAGCGCCCGGACCCACTGGTGGCCTGCGGGACAGGGGGCTCCAGCACCCTCGGGGCCTGGCCAGATGGAGTTCAAGCCACGGGTCAGGTCCCAACCTTCCGAACCCTAGCCAGGCTGGGGAGAGCCTCCCCGGGCCCCGGTGGAGCCCCGTCCCCAGCGCCCGGACCCACTGGTGGCCTGCGGGACAGGGGGCTCTAGCACCCTCGGGGCCTGGCCAGATGGAGTTCAAGCCCCGGGTCCGGTCCCACCTTCTGAACCCTAGCCAGGCTGGGGAGAGCCTCCCCGGGCCCCGGTGGAACCTCCGTCCCGGGCGCCCCGGACCCCCGGCCGGATTGCAGGACGGAGGGGTACCAGCACCCTCGGGGCCTGGCCAGATGGA
>NC_136073.1:161957075-161964575 GCF_964261635.1 Lissotriton helveticus | reverse complement strand
GCCCCGACCGGGCCCCTGGACCCAGCCGGGGCTCCCAGGCCCGGAGGCACAGGGGAAGCCTCCCCGGGCCCGCCGGACCCCGTCCCGGGCACCCTGCCCCACGGCAGGACCCAGGACGGAGCCCGGGGTGGGGAGGCCACCCTCCCCGGGGCCCTCAGGGGCCCCGGATGGAGCTCCTGAACACAGACAAGCAAGGGGAGGCTCCCCGGGCATATCGGAACCCCTTTCCGGGCCCTTGGCAATGCGGCAGGCTGGGAGACAGGGCCCAGGGCCTGAGCACCCGACCCGGGGCCCGCCCGGGCCCATGGACCCAGCCGGGGCTCCCAAGCCCGGAGGCGCATGGGACGCCTCCCCGGTCCCTCCGGACCCCGTCCCGGGCACCCTGCCACGCAGCAGGACCAAGGACAGAGCCCGGGGTGGGGAGGCCGCCCTCCCCGGGCCCTCAGGGGCCCTAGCCACTGCTCCTGAACCCAGCCAAGCAAGGGGAGGCTCCCCGGGCACATCGGAACCCCTTCCCGGGCCCTTGGCCGTGCGGCAGGCTGGGAGACAGGGCCCAGGGCCGGAGCACCCGACCCGGGGCCCGCCCGGGCCCCTGGACCCAGCCGGGGCTCCCAAGCCCGGAGGTGCATGGGACGCCTCCCCGGTCCCTCCGGACCCCGTCCCGGGCACCCTGCCACGCAGCAGGACCAAGGACAGAGCCCGGGGTGGGGAGGCCGCCCTCCCCGGGCCCTCAGGGGCCCTAGCCACTGCTCCTGAACCCAGCCAAGCAAGGGGAGGCTCCCCGGGAACAACGGAACCCATTCCTAGGCCCTTGGCAGTGCGGTAGGCTGGGAGACAGGGACCAGGGCCGGAGCACCCCACCCGGGGCCCGCCCGGGCCCCTGGACCCAGCCGGGGCTCCCAAGCCCGGAGGCGCATGGGACGCCTCCCCGGACCCATGGAGCCCGTCCTGGGCATTGAGCCATGCCGTTGGCCTGGAGATGGGTGCCCCGGACGCCCGGGGGAGGTCTGTCTGGGACACATGGAGCCCGTCCTGGGCATTGAACCATGCCGTTGGCCTGGAGAAGGGAGCCCCGGACGCCCGGGGGAGGACTGCCCGGTACCCGTGGAGCCCTTCCCGGGTACTTTGCAACGCCGTTGGCCTCCTGGAGATGGGTGCCCCGAACGCCCGGGGGGTGGGCTGCCCGGGACCCGTGGAGCCCGTCCTGGGCACTCTGACCTGCTGTTGGCCCGGGGGAGGGACCCCAGACGACCGGGACCCGTGGAGCCCGTCCTTGGCATTCTGACAAGCCGTTGGCCCGGGGAAGGGAGCCCCAGACGACCGGGACCTGTGGAGCCCGTCCTGGGCACTCCTGTATGCCGTTGGCCCGGGGAAGGGAGCCCCGGACGTCCGGGACCCGTGGAGCCCGTCCTGGGCACTCCTGTATGCCGTTGGCCCGGGGAAGGGAGCCCCGGACGTCCGGGACCCGTGGAGCCCGTCCTGGGCACTCTGAAATGCTTTGACCCGGGGAAGGGAGCCCCGGACACCCGGGGGGGAGGACTGCCCGGGACCCGTGGAACTCGTCCTGGGCACTCTGACATGCCGCTGGCCCGGGGAAGGGTGCCCCGGACGCCCGGGGCCCGTGGAGCCCGTCCTGGGCACTCTGACAAGCCGTTGGCCCGGGGAAGGGAGACCTGGACGCCCGGAACCCGTGGAGCCCGTCCTGGGCACTCTGAAATGCTTTGGCCCGGGGAAGGGAGCCCCGGACGCCCGGGGGAGGACTGCCCGGGACCCGTGGAACTGGTCCTGGGCACTCTGACATGCCGCTGGCCCGGGGAAGGGTGCCCCGGATGACCGGGGCCCGTGGAGCCCGTCCTGGGCACTCTGACATGCCGCTGGCCCGGGGAAGGGTGCCCCGGACGCCCGGGGCCCGTGGAGCCCGTCCTGGGCACTCTGACAAGCCGTTGGCCCGGGGAAGGGAGACCTGGACGCCCGGAACCCGTGGAGCCCGTCCTGGGCACTCTGAAATGCTTTGGCCCGGGGAAGGGAGCCCCGGACGCCCGGGGGAGGACTGCCCGGGACCCGTGGAACTGGTCCTGGGCACTCTGACATGCCGCCGGCCCGGGAAAGGGTGCCCCGGATGACCGGGGCCCGTGGAGCCCGTCCCAGGCACTCTGCCATGCCGTCAGCCTGGATGGAGCCCCGGACGCCCGGGGGGGGGGGGGCGAAGGCCCGGGACGCATGGAGCCTGTCCCGGGCACTCTGCCATGCCGTCGGCCTGGATGGAGCACCGGACGCCCGGGGGACGACTGCCCAAGAGCCATGGAGCCCGTCCTGGGCAATTTGACATGCAGTTGGCCTGGAGGAAGGAAGCTCCGGGTGGCCTAGGGAGGTGTTGCCCAGGCATATCCCATCTGGTCCCCATGGCAGAGAACCACCAACCCTGGAGGGGTGTCCGGGCATACCCTGCCACATAGTAATCCGGAGGCAAATTACCCCCCTTTCTTGCAATCTGTGCACGCGAGGTGACAGAGGGGACCCAAGGCGTGAAAGAACCCGACCTCATGGAGCCCTCGCTGGGATCCGGGAGGCGAATGGCACCTCATTAAGACTTCCAGGGAAGTTCGGCCATCTGGTCCCCCCCATAGGAAAGCGTTGCGGGCGACCAGATGCCCGAGGGGATCCGGGCGACCAGATGGCCGAGGGAATCCGGGCGACCAGATGGCTGGGCATGGAGGTGAAGCCGCCTGGACTCTTCCCCACCCCGTCCCCGTCCCGGGATGAATGCCCGGGACGCATGGAGCCCATCCTGGCCACTTGACGTCCCGTCCTGGGCATTGAACCATGCCGTCGGCCTGGAGAAGGGAGCCCCCGGACGCCCGGGGGAGGACTGCCCGGTACCCGTGGAGCCCTTCCCGGGTACTTTGCAATGCCGTTGGCCTCCTGGAGATGGGTGCCCCAGATGCCCGGGGGTGGGCTGCCCGGGACCCATGGAGCCCGTCCTGGGCACTTTTACATGCCGTCGGCCTGGAGGTGGGTGCCCTGGACGCCCGGGGGCGGCCTGCCCGGGACCCGTGGAGCCCCTCCCGGGTACTTTGCCAATGCCGTTTGCCTCATGGAGATGGGTGCCCCGGACGCCCGGGGGAGGACTGCCCGGTACCCGTGGAGTCCTTTCCGGGTACTTTGCAACGCCGTTGGCCTCCTGGAGATATGTGCCCCGAACGCCCGGGGGGAGGGCTGTCCGGGGCCCATGGAGCCCGTCCTGGGCACTGTGACATGCCGTCGGCCTGGAGGTGGGAGCCCCGGACGCCCGGGGGAAGGCTGCCCGGGACCCGTGGAGCCCGTCCCGGGTACTTTGCCGTCCCGTTGGCCTCCTGGAGATGGGTGCCCCGGACGCCCGGGGGAGGTCTGTCCGGGGCCCATGGAGCCCGTCCTGGGCAGTGTGACATGCCGTCGGCCTAAAGGTGGGAGCCCCGGACGCCCGGGGGAAGGCTGCCCGGGACCCGTGGAGCCCTTCCCGGGTACTTTGCCATCCCGTTGGCCTCATGGAGATGGGTGCCCCGGACGCCCAGGGGAGGTCTGTCCGGGACACGTGGAGCCCGTCCTGGGCATTGAGCCATGCCGTTGGCCCGGAGAATGGAGCCCCCAGATGCCCGGGGGAGGTGTTGCCCAGGCATATCTCATCTGGTCCCCCGGGCAGAGAACCACCAGCCCTGGAGAGGTGTCCGGGCGTACCCTGCCCCTAGTAATCCGGAGGGAAATTACCCCCCTTTCTTGCA
Organism: Lissotriton helveticus; assembly: GCF_964261635.1. Classification (NCBI taxonomy): domain Eukaryota; kingdom Metazoa; phylum Chordata; class Amphibia; order Caudata; family Salamandridae; genus Lissotriton; species Lissotriton helveticus. The sequence continues at coordinate 161,960,817 of NC_136073.1, read as the reverse complement.
ATCCGTGCACGCGAGGTGACAGAGGGGACCCAAGGCGTAAAAGAACCCGACCTCATGGAGCCCTAGCTGGGATCCAGGAGCCGAATGGCACCTCATCGGGACTTCCAGGGAAGCCCGGCCATCTGGTCGCCCCATTGGAAAGCATCGCGGGCGACCAGAGGGCCGGGATCGAAAGGACTCCCAGCTCCCCATCCATCCCAAGCCTTCGCGGTAGGGTTCCTGACTGCTCTTGGACCCCGGCTGGGCCTCAGGCGCAGGTTGGACCACCGGAGCTCTAGGGCCCGGACGACCTGGGGGTGGGAGCCCCGGACGCCCGGGGGGAGGTCTGCCCGGGACCCATGGAGCCCGTCCTGGGTACTTTGCCAATGCCGTTGGCCTCATGGAGATGGGTGCCCCGGACGCCCGGGGGACGAATGCCCGGGACGCATGGAGCCCGTCCTGGGCACTTTTCCATGCCTTCGGCCTGGAGCCCCCAGACACCCAGGGGAGGACCACCGTGAAAACCATGGAGCCCGACCCGGGCACTTTCGAATGCCGTCAGCCTGGATGGAGCCCCGGACGCCCGGGGGACGACTGCCCAGGAGCCATGGAGCCCGTCCTGGGCAATTTGACATGCAGTTGGCCTGGAGGAAGGAAGCCCCGGGTGGCCTAGGGAGGTGTTGCCCAGGCATAGCCCATCTGGTCCCCATGGCAGAGAACCACCAGCCTCGGAGGGGTGTCCGGGCGTACCCTTCTCCCTAGTAATCCGGAGGAAAATTACCCCCTTTTCTTGTAATCTGTGCACGCGAGGTGACAGAGGGGACCCAAGGCGCGAATGTACCCAACCTCCTGGAGCCCTCGCTGGGATCCGGGCGGCGAATGGCACCTCATCGGGACTTCCAGGGAAGTTCGGCCATCTGGTCGCCCCATAGGAAAGCGTTGCGGGCGACCAGATGCCCGAGGGGATCCGGGCGACCAGATGGCCGAGGGAATCTGGTCGATCAGATGGCTGGACACGGAAGTGAAGCCGCCTGGACTCTCCCGACCCTGTCCCCGTCCCCGTGCCCGTGCCCGGGACGCATGGAGCCCGTCCTGGGCACTTTTCCATGCCTTCGGCCTGGAGCCCCCAGACACCCAGGGGAGGACCACCGTGAAAGCCATGGAGCCCGACCCGGGCACTCTGCCATGCCGTCGGCCTGGATGGAGCCCCGGACGCCCGGGGGACAAGTGCCCGGGACGCATGGAGCCCGTCCTGGGCACTTTTCCATGCCTTCGGCCTGGAGCGCCCCGACACCCTGGGGAGGACCACCGTGAAAACCATGGAGCCCGACCCGGGCACTCTGCCATACCGTCAGCCTGGATGTAGCCCCGGACGCCCGGGGGACGAATGCCCGGGACGCATGGAGCCCGTCCCGGGCACTCTGCCATGCCGTCCCGACAAATTCGTACGGACTCCTAACCTTACGACACGGATCGGAATCGAGCCCTCTCTGACCCAGCAGTTTCAGGCGCCCGGGGGACGAATGCCCGGGACGCATGGAGCCCGACCCGGGCACACTGCCTTGCCGCCGGCCTGGATGGAGCCCCGGACGCCCGGGGGACGAATGCCCGGGACGCATGGAGCCCGTCCCGGGCACTCTGCCATGCCGTCGGCCTGGATGGAGCCCCGGACGCCCGGGGGACGACTGCCCAAGAGCCATGGAGCCCATCCCGGGCACTCTGCCATGCCGTCCCGACAAATTCGTACGGACTCCTAACCTTCCGACACGGATCGGAATCGAGCCCTTTCTGACCCAGCAGATTTCAGGTTGATTTGCTATATACTTTACGTACGATTTTATGGGGGCCGATTCCGATCCGGTACGTAAAAGCAAATACGACCGACATGTCGGACAACCACGTACACCCAGGGGATAGGACTGCCCGGGTCACATGGACCCCGTCCTGGGCACTCTGATCTGCCGCCGGCGCCGGGGATCGAACCGTGATCACCAGATGGGGATATCCCAAAAATCTGGCATGGATACGGCCCGCCAGGACAGGTTTGGGCACCCCTGTTGTACGGACTCCCAAGCCCTACGGTCCTTCTGACATGGATCGGAATCGAACCCAGCAGATTTCGCGTTGACCTCCTCTATATCAGGGGTGCCCAAACCTGTCCTGGCGGGCCGTATCCATGCCAGATTTTTGGGATATCCCCATCTGGGGATCACGGTTCGATCCCCGGCACCGGCGGCAGATTAGCCCAGCACCAGGTGACTCTGGGAAATAGCTGGCGCCGCGGCTAGGGCGGCTGACTCCGGAATCTGGAGATTTTTTTATTTAAGGTTTTTGTAGAGCGCGTAGTAACCCTCGAGCATCCCAGAGATCAGGGTTCGATCCCCGGCACCGGCCGCAGATTAGCCCAGCACCACGTGACTCTGGGAAATAGCTGGCGCCGCGGCTAGGGAGGCTGACTCCGGAATCTGGAGATCACGGTTCGATCCCCGGCACCGGCGGCAGATTAGCCCAGCACCAGGTGACTCTGGGAAATAGCTGGCGCCGCGGCTAGGGCGGCTGACTCCGGAATCTGGAGATTTTTTTATTTAAGGTTTTTGTAGAGCGCGTAGTAACCCTCGAGCATCCCAGAGATCAGGGTTCGATCCCCGGCACCGGCCGCAGATTAGCCCAGCACCATGTGACTCTGGGCAATAGCTGGCGCCGCGGCTAGGGCGGCTGACTCCGGAATCTGGGGATCACGGTTCGATCCCCGGCACCGGCGGCAGATTAGCCCAGCACCATGTGACTCTGGGCAATAGCTTGCTTAATCTTCCCAACGGCCCCTAGCGCCTAGAGACCCTTACGGGCGATTGTGCGCCTTACAAATGTGGATTATTATTATTATTATTATTATTATTTGGGCCGACTCCGATCCGGTTCGTAAAAGCACATCTGCCCGAATCTGTCGGACAACCACGTACGCCCGGGAGAGGACTGCCCGGGACCCGTGGAGCCCGTCCTGGTCACTCTGACCTGCCATCGGCCTGGAGAAGGGAGCGCCGGACGCCCGGGGGGAGGACTGCCCGGGACCCGTGGAGCCCGTCCTGGGCACTCTGACCTGCCGTCTGCCCGGGGAAGGGAGCCCCGGACGCCCGGGGGGAGGACTGCCCGGGACCCATGGAGCCCGTCCTGGGCACTCTGACCTGCCGACGGCCCGGGGAAGGGAGCCCCGGACGCCCGGGGGAGGACTGCCCGGGACCCGTGGAACTCGTCCTGGGCACTCTGACATGCCGCTGACCCGGGGAAGGGAACCCCGGACGCCCGGGAGCCGTGGAGCCCGTCCTGGGCACTCTGACAAGCCGTCGGACCGGGGAAGGGAGCCCCGGACGCCCGGGACCCGTGGAGCCTGTCCTGGGAACTCCGGCATGCCGTTGGCCCAGGGAAGGGAGTCCCAGATACCCGGGACCCGTGGAGCCCGTCATGGGCACTCTGACAAGCCGGTGTCCCGGGGAAGGGAGCCCCGGACGCCGGGGACTCGTGGAGCCCGTCCTGGGCACTCTGGCATGCCGTTGGCAAGGGAAAGGGAGCCCCAGATGCCCGGGACCCGTGGAGCCCGTCCTGGGCACTCTGACAAGCCGTTGTCCCGGGGAAGGGAGCCCCGGACGCCGGGGACTCGTGGAGCCCGTCCTGGGCACTCTGGCATGCCGTTGGCCCGGGGAAGGGAGCCCAAGATGCCCGGAACCCGTGGAGCCCGTCCTGGGCACTCTGACAAGCCGTTGTCCCA
>NC_136073.1:161932075-161944575 GCF_964261635.1 Lissotriton helveticus | reverse complement strand
CGACGGACCCCTGTCCTGGGCCCTGGGTGGAGCGGCAGCCCGGGGGACCAGGCCCAGGGCCGGAGCGCCCGACCCGGGGCCCCGACCGGGCCCCTGGACCCAGCCGGGGCTCCCAGGCCCGGAGGCACAGGGGAAGCCTCCCCGGGCCCGCCGGACCCCGTCCCGGGCACCCTGCCCCACGGCAGGACCCAGGACGGAGCCCGGGGTGGGGAGGCCACCCTCCCCGGGGCCCTCAGGGGCCCCGGATGGAGCTCCTGAACACAGACAAGCAAGGGGAGGCTCCCCGGGCACATCGGAACCCCTTTCCGGGCCCTTGGCAGTGCGGCAGGCTGGGAGACAGGGCCCAGGGCCTGAGCACCCGACCCGGGGCCCGCCCGGGCCCCTGGACCCAGCCGGGGCTCCCAAGCCCGGAGGCGCATGGGACGCCTCCCCGGTCCCTCCGGACCCCGTCCCGGGCACCCTGCCACGCAGCAGGACCAAGGACAGAGCCCGGGGTGGGGAGGCCGCCCTCCCCGGGCCCTCAGGGGCCCTAGCCACTGCTCCTGAACCCAGCCAAGCAAGGGGAGGCTCCCCGGGCACATCGGAACCCCTTCCCGGGCCCTTGGCCGTGCGGCAGGCTGGGAGACAGGGCCCAGGGCCGGAGCACCCGACCCGGGGCCCGCCCGGGCCCCTGGACCCAGCCGGGGCTCCCAAACCCGGAGGCGCATGGGACGCCTCCCCGGTCCCTCCGGACCCCGTCCCGGGCACCCTGCCACGCAGCAGGACCAAGGACAGAGCCCGGGGTGGGGAGGCCGCCCTCCCCGGGCCCTCAGGGGCCCTAGCCACTGCTCCTGAACCCAGCCAAGCAAGGGGAGGCTCCCCGGGCACATCGGAACCCCTTCCCGGGCCCTTGGCAGTGCGGCAGGCTGGGAGACAGGGCCCAGGGCCAGAGCACCCGACCCGGGGCCCGGCCGGGCCCCTGGACGCAGCCAGGGCTCCCAAGCCCGGAGGTGCATGGGACGCCTCCCCGGTCCCTCCGGACCCCGTCCCGGGCACCCTGCCACGCAGCAGGACCAAGGACAGAGCCCGGGGTGGGGAGGCCGCCCTCCCCGGGCCCTCAGGGGCCCTAGCCACTGCTCCTGAACCCAGCCAAGCAAGGGGAGGCTCCCCGGGCACATCGGAACCCCTTCCCGGGCCCTTGGCAGTGCGGCAGGCTGGGAGACAGGGCCCAGGGCCGGAGCACCCGACCCGGGGCCCGGCCGGGCCCCTGGACGCAGCCGGGGCTCCCAAGCCCGGAGGTGCATGGGACGTCTCCCCGGTCCCTCCGGACCCCGTCCCGGGCACCCTGCCACGCAGCAGGACCAAGGACAGAGCCCGGGGTGGGGAGGCCGCCCTCCCCGGGCCCTCAGGGGCCCTAGCCACTGCTCCTGAACCCAGCCAAGCAAGGGGAGGCTCCCCGGGCACATCGGAACCCCTTCCCGGGCCCTTGGCAGTGCAGCAGGCTGGGAGACAGGGCCCAGGGCCGTAGCACCCGACCCGGGGCCCGGCCGGGCCCCTGGACCGAGCCGGGGCTCCCAAGCCCGGAGGTGCATGGGACGCCTCCCCGGTCCCTCCGGACCCCGTCCCGGGCACCCTGCCACGCAGCAGGACCAAGGACAGAGCCCGGGGTGGGGAGGCCGCCCTCCCCGGGCCCTCAGGGGCCCTAGCCACTGCTCCTGAACCCAGCCAAGCAAGGGGAGGCTCCCCGGGAACAACGGAACCCATTCCTAGGCCCTTGGCAGTGCGGTAGGCTGGGAGACAGGGACCAGGGCCGGAGCACCCCACCCGGGGCCCGCCCGGGCCCCTGGACCCAGCCGGGGCTCCCAAGCCCGGAGGCGCATGGGACGCCTCCCCGGACCCATGGAGCCCGTCCTGGGCATTGAGCCATGCCGTTGGCCTGGAGATGGGTGCCCCGGACGCCCGGGGGAGGTCTGTCTGGGACACATGGAGCCCGTCCTGGGCATTGAACCATGCCGTTGGCCTGGAGAAGGGAGCCCCGGACGCCCGGGGGAGGACTGCCCGGTACCCGTGGAGCCCTTCCCGGGTACTTTGCAACGCCGTTGGCCTCCTGGAGATGGGTGCCCCGAACGCCCGGGGGGTGGGCTGCCCGGGACCCGTGGAGCCCGTCCTGGGCACTCTGACCTGCTGTTGGCCCGGGGGAGGGACCCCAGACGACCGGGACCCGTGGAGCCCGTCCTTGGCATTCTGACAAGCCGTTGGCCCGGGGAAGGGAGCCCCAGACGACCGGGACCTGTGGAGCCCGTCCTGGGCACTCCTGTATGCCGTTGGCCCGGGGAAGGGAGCCCCGGACGTCCGGGACCCGTGGAGCCCGTCCTGGGCACTCCTGTATGCCGTTGGCCCGGGGAAGGGAGCCCCGGACGTCCGGGACCCGTGGAGCCCGTCCTGGGCACTCTGAAATGCTTTGGCCCGGGGAAGGGAGCCCCGGACACCCGGGGGGGAGGACTGCCCGGGACCCGTGGAACTCGTCCTGGGCACTCTGACATGCCGCTGGCCCGGGGAAGGGTGCCCCGGACGCCCGGGGCCCGTGGAGCCCGTCCTGGGCACTCTGACAAGCCGTTGGCCCGGGGAAGGGAGACCTGGACGCCCGGAACCCGTGGAGCCCGTCCTGGGCACTCTGAAATGCTTTGGCCCGGGGAAGGGAGCCCCGGACGCCCGGGGGAGGACTGCCCGGGACCCGTGGAACTGGTCCTGGGCACTCTGACATGCCGCTGGCCCGGGGAAGGGTGCCCCGGATGACCGGGGCCCGTGGAGCCCGTCCTGGGCACTCTGACATGCCGCTGGCCCGGGGAAGGGTGCCCCGGATGCCCGGGGCCCGTGGAGCCCGTCCTGGGCACTCTGACAAGCCGTTGGCCCGGGGAAGGGAGACCTGGACGCCCGGAACCCGTGGAGCCCGTCCTGGGCACTCTGAAATGCTTTGGCCCGGGGAAGGGAGCCCCGGACGCCCGGGGGAGGACTGCCCGGGACCCGTGGAACTGGTCCTGGGCACTCTGACATGCCGCTGGCCCGGGAAAGGGTGCCCCGGATGACCGGGGCCCGTGGAGCCCGTCCCGGGCACTCTGCCATGCCGTCAGCCTGGATGGAGCCCCGGACGCCCGGGGGGGGGGGGCGAAGGCCCGGGACGCATGGAGCCTGTCCCGGGCACTCTGCCATGCCGTCGGCCTGGATGGAGCACCGGACGCCCGGGGGACGACTGCCCAAGAGCCATGGAGCCCGTCCTGGGCAATTTGACATGCAGTTGGCCTGGAGGAAGGAAGCTCCGGGTGGCCTAGGGAGGTGTTGCCCAGGCATATCCCATCTGGTCCCCATGGCAGAGAACCACCAACCCTGGAGGGGTGTCCGGGCATACCCTGCCACATAGTAATCCGCAGGCAAATTACCCCCCTTTCTTGCAATCTGTGCACGCGAGGTGACAGAGGGGACCCAAGGCGTGAAAGAACCCGACCTCATGGAGCCCTCGCTGGGATCCGGGAGGCGAATGGCACCTCATTAAGACTTCCAGGGAAGTTCGGCCATCTGGTCCCCCCCATAGGAAAGCGTTGCGGGTGACCAGATGCCCGAGGGGATCCGGGCGACCAGATGGCCGAGGGAATCCGGGAGACCAGATGGCTGGGCATGGAGGTGAAGCCGCCTGGACTCTTCCCCACCCCGTCCCCGTCCCGGGATGAATGCCCGGGACGCATGGAGCCCGTCCTGGCCACTTGACGTCCCGTCCTGGGCATTGAACCATGCCGTCGGCCTGGAGAAGGGAGCCCCCGGACGCCCGGGGAGGACTGCCCGGTACCCGTGGAGCCCTTCCCGGGTACTTTGCAACGCCGTTGGCCTCCTGGAGATGGGTGCCCCAGATGCCCGGGGGTGGGCTGCCCGGGACCCATGGAGCCCGTCCTGGGCACTTTTACATGCCGTCGGCCTGGAGGTGGGTGCCCTGGACGCCCGGGGGAGGCCTGCCCGGGACCCGTGGAGCCCCTCCCGGGTACTTTGCCAATGCCGTTTGCCTCATGGAGATGGGTGCCCCGGACGCCCGGGGGAGGACTGCCCGGTACCCGTGGAGTCCTTTCCGGGTACTTTGCAACGCCGTTGGCCTCCTGGAGATATGTGCCCCGAACGCCCGGGGGGAGGGCTGTCCGGGGCCCATGGAGCCCGTCCTGGGCACTGTGACATGCCGTCGGCCTGGAGGTGGGAGCCCCGGACGCCCGGGGGAAGGCTGCCCGGGACCCGTGGAGCCCGTCCCGGGTACTTTGCCGTCCCGTTGGCCTCCTGGAGATGGGTGCCCCGGACGCCCGGGGGAGGTCTGTCCGGGGCCCATGGAGCCCGTCCTGGGCAGTGTGACATGCCGTCGGCCTAAAGGTGGGAGCCCCGGACGCCCGGGGGAAGGCTGCCCGGGACCCGTGGAGCCCTTCCCGGGTACTTTGCCATCCCGTTGGCCTCATGGAGATGGGTGCCCCGGACGCCCAGGGGAGGTCTGTCCGGGACACGTGGAGCCCGTCCTGGGCATTGAGCCATGCCGTTGGCCCGGAGAATGGAGCCCCCAGACGCCCGGGGGAGGTGTTGCCCAGGCATATCTCATCTGGTCCCCCGGGCAGAGAACCACCAGCCCTGGAGAGGTGTCCGGGCGTACCCTGCCCCTAGTAATCCGGAGGGAAATTACCCCCCTTTCTTGCAATCCGTGCACGCGAGGTGACAGAGGGGACCCAAGGCGTAAAAGAACCCGACCTCATGGAGCCCTAGCTGGGATCCAGGAGCCGAATGGCACCTCATCGGGACTTCCAGGGAAGCCCGGCCATCTGGTCGCCCCATTGGAAAGCATCGCGGGCGACCAGAGGGCCGGGATCGAAAGGACTCCCAGCTCCCCATCCATCCCAAGCCTTCGCGGTAGGGTTCCTGACTGCCTGCCCACGCAAGGCAGGGCTCTTGGACCCCGGCTGGGCCTCAGGCGCAGGTTGGACCACCGGAGCTCTAGGGCCCGGACGACCTGGGGGAGGAATGCCCGGGACCCGTGGAGCCCGTCCTGGGTACTTTGACATGCCGTCGGCCTGGAGGTGGGTGCCCCGGACGCCTCGGGGGAAGCTGCCCGGGACCCATGGAGCCCGTCCTGGGTACTTTGACATTCCGTCGGCCTGGAGGTGGGAGCCCCGGACGCCCGGGGGGAGGTCTGCCCGGGACCCATGGAGCCCGTCCTGGGTACTTTGCCAATGCCGTTGGCCTCATGGAGATGGGTGCCCCGGACGCCCGGGGGACGAATGCCCGGGACGCATGGAGCCCGTCCTGGGCACTTTTCCATGCCTTCGGCCTGGAGCCCCCAGACACCCAGGGGAGGACCACCGTGAAAACCATGGAGCCCGACCCGGGCACTCTGCCATACCGTCAGCCTAGATGGAGCCCCGGACGCCCAGGGGACGAATGCCCGGGACGCATGGAGCCCGTCCTGGGCACTTTTCAATGCGGTCAGCCTGGATGGAGCCCCGGACGCCCGGGGGACGACTGCCCAGGAGCCATGGAGCCCGTCCTGGGCAATTTGACATGCAGTTGGCCTGGAGGAAGGAAGCCCCGGGTGGCCTAGGGAGGTGTTGCCCAGGCATAGCCCATCTGGTCCCCATGGCAGAGAACCACCAGCCTCGGAGGGGTGTCCGGGCGTACCCTTCTCCCTAGTAATCCGGAGGAAAATTACCCCCTTTTCTTGTAATCTGTGCACGCGAGGTGACAGAGGGGACCCAAGGCGCGAATGTACCCAACCTCCTGGAGCCCTCGCTGGGATCCGGGCGGCGAATGGCACCTCATCGGGACTTCCAGGGAAGTTCGGCCATCTGGTCGCCCCATAGGAAAGCGTTGCGGGCGACCAGATGCCCGAGGGGATCCGGGCGACCAGATGGCCGAGGGAATCTGGTCGATCAGATGGCTGGACACGGAAGTGAAGCCGCCTGGACTCTCCCGACCCTGTCCCCGTCCCCGTGCCCGTGCCCGGGACGCATGGAGCCCGTCCTGGGCACTTTTCCATGCCTTCGGCCTGGAGCCCCCAGACACCCAGGGGAGGACCACCGTGAAAGCCATGGAGCCCGACCCGGGCACTCTGCCATGCCGTCGGCCTGGATGGAGCCCCGGACGCCCGGGGGACAAATGCCCGGGACGCATGGAGCCCGTCCTGGGCACTTTTCCATGCCTTCGGCCTGGAGCGCCCCGACACCCTGGGGAGGACCACCCTGGAAACCATGGAGCCCGACCCGGGCACTCTGCCATGCCGTCGGCCTGGATGGAGCCCCGGACGCCCGGGGGACAAATGCCCGGGACGCATGGAGCCCGTCCTGGGTACTTTTCCATGCCGTCGGCCAGGAGCCCCCTGACACCCAGGGGAGGACCACCGTGAAAACCATGGAGCCCGACCCGGGCACTCTGCCATACCGTCAGCCTGGATGTAGCCCCGGACGCCCGGGGGACGAATGCCCGGGACGCATGGAGCCCGTCCCGGGCACTCTGCCATGCCGTCCCGACAAATTCGTACGGACTCCTAACCTTACGACACGGATTGGAATCGAGCCCTCTCTGACCCAGCAGTTTCAGGCGCCCGGGGGACGAATGCCCGGGACGCATGGAGCCCGACCCGGGCACACTGCCTTGCCGCCGGCCTGGATGGAGCCCCGGACGCCCGGGGGACGAATGCCCGGGACGCATGGAGCCCGTCCCGGGCACTCTGCCATGCCGTCGGCCTGGATGGAGCCCCGGACGCCCGGGGGACGACTGCCCAAGAGCCATGGAGCCCATCCCGGGCACTCTGCCATGCCGTCCCGACAAATTCGTACGGACTCCTAACCTTACGACACGGATCGGAATCGAGCCCTTTCTGACCCAGCAGATTTCAGGTTGATTTGCTATATACTTTACGTACGATTTTATGGGGGCCGATTCCGATCCGGTACGTAAAAGCAAATACGACCGACATGTCGGACAACCACGTACACCCAGGGGATAGGACTGCCCGGGTCACATGGACCCCGTCCTGGGCACTCTGATCTGCCGCCGGCGCCGGGGATCGAACCGTGATCACCAGATGGGGATATCCCAAAAATCTGGCATGGATACGGCCCGCCAGGACAGGTTTGGGCACCCCTGTTGTACGGACTCCCAAGCCCTACGGTCCTTCTGACACGGATCGGAATCGAACCCAGCAGATTTCGCGTTGACTGCCTCTATATCAGGGGTGCCCAAACCTGTCCTGGCGGGCCGTATCCATGCCAGATTTTTGGGATATCCCCATCTGGGGATCACGGTTCGATCCCCGGCACCGGCGGCAGATTAGCCCAGCACCAGGTGACTCTGGGAAATAGCTGGCGCCGCGGCTAGGGCGGCTGACTCCGGAATCTGGAGATTTTTTTATTTAAGGTTTTTGTAGAGCGCGTAGTAACCCTCGAGCATCCCAGAGATCAGGGTTCGATCCCCGGCACCGGCCGCAGATTAGCCCAGCACCACGTGACTCTGCGAAATAGCTGGCGCCGCGGCTAGGGAGGCTGACTCCGGAATCTGGAGATCACGGTTCGATCCCCGGCACCGGCGGCAGATTAGCCCAGCACCAGGTGACTCTGGGAAATAGCTGGCGCCGCGGCTAGGGCGGCTGACTCCGGAATCTGGAGATTTTTTTATTTAAGGTTTTTGTAGAGCGCGTAGTAACCCTCGAGCATCCCAGAGATCAGGGTTCGATCCCCGGCACCGGCCGCAGATTAGCCCAGCACCATGTGACTCTGGGCAATAGCTGGCGCCGCGGCTAGGGCGGCTGACTCCGGAATCTGGGGATCACGGTTCGATCCCCGGCACCGGCGGCAGATTAGCCCAGCACCATGTGACTCTGGGCAATAGCTTGCTTAATCTTCCCAACGGCCCCTAGCGCCTAGAGACCCTTACGGGCGATTGTGCGCCTTACAAATGTGGATTATTATTATTATTATTATTATTATTTGGGCCGACTCCGATCCGGTTCGTAAAAGCACATCTGCCCGAATCTGTCGGACAACCACGTACGCCCGGGAGAGGACTGCCCGGGACCCGTGGAGCCCGTCCTGGTCACTCTGACCTGCCATCGGCCTGGAGAAGGGAGCGCCGGACGCCCGGGGGGAGGACTGCCCGGGACCCGTGGAGCCCGTCCTGGGCACTCTGACCTGCCGTCTGCCCGGGGAAGGGAGCCCCGGACGCCCGGGGGGAGGACTGCCCGGGACCCATGGAGCCCGTCCTGGGCACTCTGACCTGCCGACGGCCCGGGGAAGGGAGCCCCGGACGCCCGGGGGAGGACTGCCCGGGACCCGTGGAACTCGTCCTGGGCACTCTGACATGCCGCTGACCCGGGGAAGGGAACCCCGGACGCCCGGGAGCCGTGGAGCCCGTCCTGGGCACTCTGACAAGCCGTCGGACCGGGGAAGGGAGCCCCGGACGCCCGGGACCCGTGGAGCCTGTCCTGGGAACTCCGGCATGCCGTTGGCCCAGGGAAGGGAGTCCCAGATACCCGGGACCCGTGGAGCCCGTCATGGGCACTCTGACAAGCCGGTGTCCCGGGGAAGGGAGCCCCGGACGCCGGGGACTCGTGGAGCCCGTCCTGGGCACTCTGGCATGCCGTTGGCACGGGGAAGGGAGCCCCAGATGCCCGGGACCCGTGGAGCCCGTCCTGGGCACTCTGACAAGCCGTTGTCCCGGGGAAGGGAGCCCCGGACGCCGGGGACTCGTGGAGCCCGTCCTGGGCACTCTGGCATGCCGTTGGCACGGGGAAGGGAGCCCAAGATGCCCGGGACCCGTGGAGCCCGTCCTGGGCACTCTGACAAGCCGTTGTCCCAGGGAAGGGAGCCCCGGACGCCCGGGACTCGTGGAGCCCGTCCTGGGCATTCTGGCATGCCGTTGGCCCGGGGAAGGGAGCCCCGGACGTCCGGGGCCCGTGGAGCCCATCCTGGGCACTCTGACAAGCCGTTGGCCCGGGGAAGGGAGAGCCGGACACCCAGCGGAGGAATGCCCGGGACCCATGGAGCCCGTCCTGGGCAATCTGACCTGCCGTCGGCCCGGAGAAGGGAGCGACGGACGCCCGGGGGGAGGAATGCCCGGGACGCATGGAGCCCATCCTGGGCACTTTGACATGCCATCGGCCTTGAGACCCGGGGGACGACTGCCCGGGAAGCATGGAGCCCGACCTGGGCACTCGCTCATGCCGTTGGCCTGGAGACCCGGGGGACGACTGCCCGGGGCGCATGGAGCCTGACCTGGGCACTCGCTCATGCCGTTGGCCTGGAGACCCGGGGGACGACTGCCCGGGACGCATGGAGCCCGTCCTGGGCACTTTGACATGCCGTTGGCCTGGAGGAGGGAAGCCCCGGGTGTTGTTACCCAGGCATAGCCCATCTGGTCCCCCTGGCAGAGAACCACCAGCCTTGCAGGGGTGTCCGGGCATACCCTTACCCCTAGTAATCCGGAGGAAAATTACCCCCTTTCTTGTAATCTGTGCACACGAGTTGACAGAGGGGACCCAAGGCGTAAAAGTACCCGACCTCCTGGAGCCCTCGCTGGGATCGGGGAGGCAAATGGCACCTCATAGGGACTTCCAGGGAGGTTTGGCCATCTGGTCGCCCTTTTGGATAGCATTGCGTGCGACCAGATGGCCGAGGGGAAAGGTGCAACCAGGTGGCCGGGAACGAAAGGACTCCCTGCTTCCCACCCCGAGCCTTCGTGGTAGGGCTGCTGCCTGCCCACGCCGGGCAGGGCTCGGGGACCCCGGCTGGGCCTCAGGCACGGTGAGGACCACCGGAGCTCCCAGGCCCGGACGCCCGGGACGACGACTGCCCGGGACGCATGGAGCCCGTCCTGGGCACTTTGACATGCCGTCGGCCCGGAGAAGGGAGCGCCGGACACCCAGGGAAGGACTGCCCGGGACCCATGGAGCCCGTCCTGGGCAATCTGACCTGCCGTCGGCCCAGGGAAGGGAGCGGCGGATGCCCGGGGGGAGGAATGCCCGGGACGCATGGAGCCCGTCCTGGGCACTTTGACATGCCGTCGGCCCGGAGACCCGTGGGACGACTGCCCGGGACGCATGGAGCCCAACCTGGGCACTTTGACATGCCGTCGGCCTGGAGACCCGGGGGACGACTGCCCGGGACGCATGGAGCCCGTCCTGGACATTTTGACATGCCGTCGGCCTGGAGACCCGGGGGACGACTGCCCGGGACGCATGGAGCCCGTCCTGGGCACTTTGACATGCCGTCGGCCTGGAGACCCGGGGGACGACTGCCCGGGACGCATGGAGCCCGTCCTGGGCACTTTGACATGCCGTCGGCCTGGAGATCCGGGGGACGACTGCCCGGGACGCATGGAGCCCGTCCTGGGCACTTTGACATGCCGTCGGCCTGGAGACCCGGGGGACGACTGCCCGGGACGCATGGAGCCCGTCCTGGGCACTTTGACATGCCGTCGGCCTGGAGATCCGGGGGACGACTGCCCGGGACGCATGGAGCCCGTCCTGGGCACTTTGACATGCCATCGGCCTGGAGACCCGGGGGACGACTGCCCAAGAGCCATGGAGCCCGTCCTGGGCAATTTGACAAGCCGTTGGCCTGGAGGAAGGAAGCCCCGGGTGGCCTAGGGAGGTGTTACCCAGGCATAGCCCATCTGGTCCCCCTAGCAGAGAACCACCAGCCTTGGAGGGGTGTCCGGGCATACCCTGCCCCCTAGTAATCCGGAGGGAAATTACCTGACTTTCTTGCAATCTGTGCACACAAGGTGACAGAGGGGACCCAAGGCGCGAAAGTACCCGACCTCCTGGAGCCCTCGCTGGGATCCGGGAGGCGAATGGCACCTCATCATGACTTCCAGGGCGACCAGATGGCCGAGGCGAGAGGGGCGACCAGATGGCCGGGACCAAAAGGACGCCAATCTGCCTGCCCCGGAGCTGCAGGGCTCTGGGGCTGCAGGGTTCCGGGGGCTGCAGAGCTGCAGGTCTCTGGGGCTGCAGGGCTCCGGGGCTTCAGGCCTCCCCGGGCCCTGATGGACCCTCCGTCCCGGGTACCTCCGACCCCCGGCCGGCTTGCAGGACGGAGGGGGGATTCCCGCACCACTGGGCCCTGCCGGACGGGGCTCAAGCCCCGGGCCCGGTCCCCGGCCCCAGTCCCGGCTTTCCAAACCCTATGCCGGGCCGGGGAGAGCCTCCCCTGGGCCCCCGGTGGACCCTCCGTCCCGGGCGCCCCGGACCCCCGGCCGGATTGCTGGACGGAGGGGTACCAGCACCCTCGGGGCCTGGCCAGATGGAGTTCAAGCCCCGGGTCCGGTCCCACCTTCCGAACCCTAGCCAGGCTGGGGAGAGCCTCCCCGGGAACCGGTGGAGCCCCGTCCCCAGCGCACGGACCCACTGGTGGCCTGCGGGACAGGGGGCTCCAGCACCCTCGGGGCCTGGCCAGATGGAATTCAAGCCCCGGGTCCGGTCCCACCTTCCGAACCCTAGCCAGGCTGGGGAGAGCCTCCCCGGGAACCGGTGGAGCCCCGTCCCCAGCGCACGGACCCACTGGTGGCCTGCGGGACAGGGGGCTCCAGCACCCTCGGGGCCTGGCCAGATGGAGTTCAAGCCCCGGGTCCGGTCCCACCTTCCGAACCCTAGCCAGGCTGGGGAAAGCCTCCCCGGGCCCCGGTGGAGCCCCGTCCCCAGCGCACGGACCCACTGGTGGCCTGCGGGACAGGGGGCTCCAGCACCCTCGGGGCCTGGCCAGATGGAGTTCAAGCCCCGGGTCCGGTCCCACCTTCCGAACCCTAGCCAGGCTGGGGAGAGCCTCCCCGGGCCCCGGTGGAGCCCCGTCCCCAGCGCCCGGACCCACTGGTGGCCTGCGGGACAGGGGGCTCCAGCACCCTCGGGCCTGGCCAGATGCAGTTCAAGCCCCGGGTCCGGTCCCACCTTCCGAACCCTAGCCAGGCTGGGGAGAGCCTCCCCGGGCCCCGGTGGAGCCCCGTCCCCAGCGCCCGGACCCACTGGTGGCCTGCGGGACAGGGGGCTCCAGCACCCTCGGGGCCTGGCCAGATGGAGTTCAAGCCACGGGTCAGGTCCCAACCTTCCGAACCCTAGCCAGGCTGGGGAGAGCCTCCCCGGGCCCCGGTGGAGCCCCGTCCCCAGCGCCCGGACCCACTGGTGGCCTGCGGGACAGGGGGCTCTAGCACCCTCGGGGCCTGGCCAGATGGAGTTCAAGCCCCGGGTCCGGTCCCACCTTCTGAACCCTAGCCAGGCTGGGGAGAGCCTCCCCGGGCCCCGGTGGAACCTCCGTCCCGGGCGCCCCGGACCCCCGGCCGGATTGCAGGACGGAGGGGTACCAGCACCCTCGGGGCCTGGCCAGATGGAGTTCAAGCCCCGGGTCCGGTCCCACCTTCCGAACCCTAGCCAGGCTGGGGAGAGCCTCCCCGGGCCCCAGTGGAGCCCCGTCCCCAGCACCCGGACCCTCTGGTGGCCTGCGCGACAGGGGGCTCGC
>NC_136073.1:161887075-161924575 GCF_964261635.1 Lissotriton helveticus | reverse complement strand
GCAGCAGGACCAAGGACAGAGCCCGGGGTGGGGAGGCCGCCCTCCCCGGGCCCTCAGGGGCCCTAGCCACTGCTCCTGAACCCAGCCAAGCAAGGGGAGGCTCCCCGGGCACATCGGAACCCCTTCCCGGGCCCTTGGCCGTGCGGCAGGCTGGGAGACAGGGCCCAGGGCCGGAGCACCTGACCCGGGGCCCGCCCGGGACCCTGGACCCAGCCGGGGCTCCCAAGCCCGGAGGCGCATGGGACGCCTCCCCGGTCCCTCCGGACCCCGTCCCGGGCACCCTGCCACGCAGCAGGACCAAGGACAGAGCCCGGGGTGGGGAGGCCGCCCTCCCCGGGCCCTCAGGGGCCCTAGCCACTGCTCCTGAACCCAGCCAAGCAAGGGGAGGCTCCCCGGGCACATCGGAACCCCTTCCCGGGCCCTTGGCAGTGCGGCAGGCTGGGAGACAGGGCCCAGGGCCGGAGCACCCGACCCGGGGCCCGGCCGGGCCCCTGGACGCAGCAAGGGCTCCCAAGCCCGGAGGTGCATGGGACGCCTCCCCGGTCCCTCCGGACCCCGTCCCGGGCACCCTGCCACGCAGCAGGACCAAGGACAGAGCCCGGGGTGGGGAGGCTGCCCTCCCCGGGCCCTCAGGGGCCCTAGCCACTGCTCCTGAACCCAGCCAAGCAAGGGGAGGCTCCCCGGGCACATCGGAACCCCTTCCCGGGCCCTTGGCAGTGCGGCAGGCTGGGAGACAGGGCCCAGGGCCGGAGCACCCGACCCGGGGCCCGGCCGGGCCCCTGGACGCAGCCGGGGCTCCCAAGCCCGGAGGTGCATGGGACGCCTCCCCGGTCCCTCCGGACCCCGTCCCGGGCACCCTGCCACGCAGCAGGACCAAGGACAGAGCCCGGGGTGGGGAGGCCGCCCTCCCCGGGCCCTCAGGGGCCCTAGCCACTGCTCCTGAACCCAGCCAAGCAAGGGGAGGCTCCCCGGGCACATCGGAACCCCTTCCCGGGCCCTTGGCAGTGCAGCAGGCTGGGAGACAGGGCCCAGGGCCGGAGCACCCGACCCGGGGCCCGGCCGGGCCCCTGGACCGAGCCGGGGCTCCCAAGCCTGGAGGTGCATGGGACGCCTCCCCGGTCCCTCCGGACCCCGTCCCGGGCACCCTGCCACGCAGCAGGACCAAGGACAGAGCCCGGGGTGGGGAGGCCGCCCTCCCCGGGCCCTCAGGGGCCCTAGCCACTGCTCCTGAACCCAGCCAAGCAAGGGGAGGCTCCCCGGGAACAACGGAACCCATTCCTAGGCCCTTGGCAGTGCGGTAGGCTGGGAGACAGGGACCAGGGCCGGAGCACCCCACCCGGGGCCCGGCCGGGCCCCTGGACCCAGCCGGGGCTCCCAAGCCCGGAGGCGCATGGGACGCCTCCCCGGACCCATGGAGCCCGTCCTGGGCATTGAGCCATGCCGTTGGCCTGGAGATGGGTGCCCCGGACGCCCGGGGGAGGTCTGTCTGGGACACATGGAGCCCGTCCTGGGCATTGAACCATGCCGTTGGCCTGGAGAAGGGAGCCCCGGACGCCCGGGGGAGGACTGCCCGGTACCCGTGGAGCCCTTCCCGGGTACTTTGCAACGCCGTTGGCCTCCTGGAGATGGGTGCCCCGAACGCCCGGGGGGTGGGCTGCCCGGGACCCGTGGAGCCCGTCCTGGGCACTCTGACCTGCTGTTGGCCCGGGGGAGGGACCCCAGATGACCGGGACCCGTGGAGCCCGTCCTTGGCATTCTGACAAGCCGTTGGCCCGGGGAAGGGAGCCCCAGACGACCGGGACCTGTGGAGCCCGTCCTGGGCACTCCTGTATGCCGTTGGCCCGGGGAAGGGAGCCCCGGACGTCAAGGACCCGTGGAGCCCCTCCTGGGCACTCCTGTATGCCGTTGGCCCGGGGAAGGGAGCCCCGGACGTCCGGGACCCGTGGAGCCCGTCCTGGGCACTCTGAAATGCTTTGGCCCGGGGAAGGGAGCCCCGGACACCCGGGGGGGAGGACTGCCCGGGACCCGTGGAACTCGTCCTGGGCACTCTGACATGCCGCTGGCCCGGGGAAGGGTGCCCCGGACGCCCGGGCCCGTGGAGCCCGTCCTGGGCACTCTGACAAGCCGTTGGCCCGGGGAAGGGAGACCTGGACACCCGGAACCCGTGGAGCCCGTCCTGGGCACTCTGAAATGCTTTGGCCCGGGGAAGGGAGCCCCGGACGCCCGGGGGAGGACTGCCCGGGACCCGTGGAACTGGTCCTGGGCACTCTGACATGCCGCTGGCCCGGGGAAGGGTGCACCGGATGACCGGGGCCCGTGGAGCCCGTCCTGGGCACTCTGACATGCCGCTGGCCCGGGGAAGGGTGCCCCAGACGCCCGGGGCCCGTGGAGCCCGTCCTGGGCACTCTGACAAGCCGTTGGCCCGGGGAAGGGAGACCTGGACGCCCGGAACCCGTGGAGCCCGTCCTGGGCACTCTGAAATGCTTTGGCCCGGGGAAGGGAGCCCCGGACGCCCGGGGGAGGACTGCCCGGGACCCGTGGAACTGGTCCTGGGCACTCTGACATGCCGCTGGCCCGGGAAAGGGTGCCCCGGATGACCGGGGCCCGTGGAGCCCGTCCCGGGCACTCTGCCATGCCGTCAGCCTGGATGGAGCCCCGGACGCCCGGGGGGGGGGGCGAAGGCCCGGGACGCATGGAGCCTGTCCCGGGCACTCTGCCATGCCGTCGGCCTGGATGGAGCACCGGACGCCCGGGGGACGACTGCCCAAGAGCCATGGAGCCCGTCCTGGGCAATTTGACATGCAGTTGGCCTGGAGGAAGGAAGCTCCGGGTGGCCTAGGGAGGTGTTGCCCAGGCATATCCCATCTGGTCCCCATGGCAGAGAACCACCAACCCTGGAGGGGTGTCCGGGCATACCCTGCCACATAGTAATCCGGAGGCAAATTACCCCCCTTTCTTGCAATCTGTGCACGCGAGGTGACAGAGGGGACCCAAGGCGTGAAAGAACCCGACCTCATGGAGCCCTCGCTGGGATCCGGGAGGCGAATGGCACCTCATTAAGACTTCCAGGGAAGTTTGACCATCTGGTCCCCCCCATAGGAAAGCGTTGCGGGCGACCAGATGCCCGAGGGGATCCGGGCGACCAGATGGCCGAGGGAATCCGGGCGACCAGATGGCTGGGCATGGAGGTGAAGCCGCCTGGACTCTTCCCCACCCCGTCCCCGTCCCGGGATGAATGCCCGGGACGCATGGAGCCCGTCCTGGCCACTTGACGTCCCGTCCTGGGCATTGAACCATGCCGTCGGCCTGGAGAAGGGAGCCCCCGGACGCCCGGGGGAGGACTGCCCGGTACCCGTGGAGCCCTTCCCGGGTACTTTGCAACGCCGTTGGCCTCCTGGAGATGGGTGCCCCAGATGCCCGGGGGTGGGCTGCCCGGGACCCATGGAGCCCATCCTGGGCACTTTTACATGCCGTCGGCCTGGAGGTGGGTGCCCTGGACGCCCGGGGGAGGCCTGCCCGGGACCCGTGGAGCCCCTCCCGGGTACTTTGCCAATGCCGTTTGCCTCATGGAGATGGGTGCCCCGGACGCCCGGGGGAGGACTGCCCGGTACCCGTGGAGTCCTTTCCGGGTACTTTGCAACACCGTTGGCCTCCTGGAGATATGTGCCCCGAACGCCCGGGGGGAGGGCTGTCCGGGGCCCATGGAGCCCGTCCTGGGCACTGTGACATGCCGTCGGCCTGGAGGTGGGAGCCCCGGACGCCCGGGGGAAGGCTGCCCGGGACCCGTGGAGCCCGTCCCGGGTACTTTGCCGTCCCGTTGGCCTCCTGGAGATGGGTGCCCCGGACGCCCGGGGGAGGTCTGTCCGGGGCCCATGGAGCCCGTCCTGGGCAGTGTGACATGCCGTCGGCCTAAAGGTGGGAGCCCCGGACGCCCGGGGGAAGGCTGCCCGGGACCCGTGGAGCCCTTCCCGGGTACTTTGCCATCCCGTTGGCCTCATGGAGATGGGTGCCCCGGACGCCCAGGGGAGGTCTGTCCGGGACACGTGGAGCCCGTCCTGGGCATTGAGCCATGCCGTTGGCCCGGAGAATGGAGCCCCCAGACGCCCGGGGGAGGTGTTGCCCAGGCATATCTCATCTGGTCCCCCGGGCAGAGAACCACCAGCCCTGGAGAGGTGTCCGGGCGTACCCTGCCCCTAGTAATCCGGAGGGAAATTACCCCCCTTTCTTGCAATCCGTGAACGCGAGGTGACAGAGGGGACCCAAGGCGTAAAAGAACCCGACCTCATGGAGCCCTAGCTGGGATCCAGGAGCCGAATGGCACCTCATCGGGACTTCCAGGGAAGCCCGGCCATCTGGTCGCCCCATTGGAAAGCATCGCGGGCGACCAGAGGGCCGGGATCGAAAGGACTCCCAGCTCCCCATCCATCCCAAGCCTTCGCGGTAGGGTTCCTGACTGCCTGCCCACGCAAGGCAGGGCTCTTGGACCCCGGCTGGGCCTCAGGCGCAGGTTGGACCACCGGAGCTCTAGGGCCCGGACGACCTGGGGGAGGAATGCCCGGGACCCGTGGAGCCCGTCCTGGGTACTTTGACATGCCATCGGCCTGGAGGTGGGTGCCCCGGACGCCCCGGGGGAAGCTGCCCGGGACCCATGGAGCCCGTCCTGGGTACTTTGACATTCCGTCGGCCTGGAGGTGGGAGCCCCGGACGCCCGGGGGGAGGTCTGCCCGGGACCCATGGAGCCCGTCCTGGGTACTTTGCCAATGCCGTTGGCCTCATGGAGATGGGTGCCCCGGACGCCCGGGGGACGAATGCCCGGGACGCATGGAGCCCGTCCTGGGCACTTTTCCATGCCTTCGGCCTGGAGCCCCCAGACACCCAGGGGAGGACCACCGTGAAAACCATGGAGCCCGACCCGGGCACTCTGCCATACCGTCAGCCTAGATGGAGCCCCGGACGCCCAGGGGACGAATGCCCGGGACGCATGGAGCCCGTCCTGGGCACTTTTCAATGCCGTCAGCCTGGATGGAGCCCCGGACGCCCGGGGGACGACTGCCAAGGAGCCATGGAGCCCGTCCTGGGCAATTTGACATGCAGTTGGCCTGGAGGAAGGAAGCCCCGGGTGGCCTAGGGAGGTGTTGCCCAGGCATAGCCCATCTGGTCCCCATGGCAGAGAACCACCAGCCTCGGAGGGGTGTCCGGGCGTACCCTTCTTCCTAGTAATCCGGAGGAAAATTACCCCCTTTTCTTGTAATCTGTGCACGCGAGGTGACAGAGGGGACCCAAGGCGCGAATGTACCCAACCTCCTGGAGCCCTCGCTGGGATCCGGGCGGCGAATGGCACCTCATCTGGACTTCCAGGGAAGTTCGGCCATCTGGTCGCCCCATAGGAAAGCGTTGCGGGCGACCAGATGCCCGAGGGGATCCGGGCGACCAGATGGCCGAGGGAATCTGGTCGATCAGATGGCTGGACACGGAAGTGAAGCCGCCTGGACTCTCCCGACCCTGTCCCCGTCCCCGTGCCCGTGCCCGGGACGCATGGAGCCCGTCCTGGGCACTTTTCCATGCCTTCGGCCTGGAGCCCCCAGACACCCAGGGGAGGACCACCGTGAAAGCCATGGAGCCCGACCCGGGCACTCTGCCATGCCGTCGGCCTGGATGGAGCCCCGGACGCCCGGGGGACAAATGCCCGGGACGCATGGAGCCCGTCCTGGGCACTTTTCCATGCCTTCGGCCTGGAGCGCCCCGACACCCTGGGGAGGACCACCCTGGAAACCATGGAGCCCGACCCGGGCACTCTGCCATGCCGTCGGCCTGGATGGAGCCCCGGACGCCCGGGGGACAAATGCCCGGGACGCATGGAGCCCGTCCTGGGTACTTTTCCATGCCGTCGGCCAGGAGCCCCCTGACACCCAGGGGAGGACCACCGTGAAAACCATGGAGCCCGACCCGGGCACTCTGCCATACCGTCAGCCTGGATGTAGCCCCGGACGCCCGGGGGACGAATGCCCGGGACGCATGGAGCCCGTCCCGGGCACTCTGCCATGCCGTCCCGACAAATTCGTACGGACTCCTAACCTTACGACACGGATCGGAATCGAGCCCTCTCTGACCCAGCAGTTTCAGGCGCCCGGGGGACGAATGCCCGGGACGCATGGAGCCCGACCCGGGCACACTGCCTTGCCGCCGGCCTGGATGGAGCCCCGGACGCCCGGGGGACGAATGCCCGGGACGCATGGAGCCCGTCCCGGGCACTCTGCCATGCCGTCGGCCTGGATGGAGCCCCGGACGCCCGGGGGACGACTGCCCAAGAGCCATGGAGCCCATCCCGGGCACTCTGCCATGCCGTCCCGACAAATTCGTACGGACTCCTAACCTTCCGACACGGATTGGAATCGAGCCCTTTCTGACCCAGCAGATTTCAGGTTGATTTGCTATATACTTTACGTACGATTTTATGGGGGCCGATTCCGATCCGGTACGTAAAAGCAAATACGACCGACATGTCGGACAACCACGTACACCCAGGGGATAGGACTGCCCGGGTCACATGAACCCCGTCCTGGGCACTCTGATCTGCCGCCGGCGCCGGGGATCGAACCGTGATCACCAGATGGGGATATCCCAAAAATCTGGCATGGATACGGCCCGCCAGGACAGGTTTGGGCACCCCTGACTTACAGTATGCTTTGTGCAAATAATCTGTCTGAAAGTTTTCAAGGTGTCCCACAGCAAATTCCTGATGTTCTGCAATGCACTTTTTAAAATCAATACAAACAAGCAGGTACAAGGAGCTCAAATGAGATTAATGGCGCCTAAATAGAGCACGTAAAGCAAAGGAACAGTTACACAGCTAAGAAAAGGGAAAGAAAGACTAGGGAAAAACACAGAAAGAGCCTGTAGATAAAATTATCTTCCTGGGACAGCAGGTTAAGAGAAATTACACAGGGAGCAGTTAAACTTGTAACACGGGAGAATAAAAAAGTAAAATGCACTTTTATGAAGTGTCTTTGCCTAATCCAGCAAGCACTTTTGTTCTATTTCTCTATTTGCTTCTTTTATTGGTAAAGTAAGTTTCAAGTTCACATGCAGATATGACTGAGAGAGCCAGGGTATAATATTTGAAGCGCTTGCACCAGCGCTGATGTAGGAAGAGAGGTATAGCAAAGACATGAAAGGGGTAGCGATAATAAATATGTGAAGAGGCAAGAGTGACACCAGTATAAGCCACCTATTTATTAAACTGACATGGAAGAAATACTAAAGGTTAACTTCTAAAATTGTAGCCGAAGCCGAAAATACTCTCGTTGTCGGCAGGATTTGAACCTGCGCAGGGAGACTTCAAGTCCATCGCCTTAACCACTCGGCCACAACACCTTACTGCAAGCTTGGTGCAAATAATCTGTATGAAAGTTTTCAAGGTGTCCCACAGCAAATTCCTGATGTTCTGCAATGCACTTTTTAAAAACAATACAAACAAGCAGGTACAAGGAGCTCAAATGAGATTAATGGCGCCTAAATAGAGCACGTAAAGGAACAGTTACACAGCTAAGAAAAGGGAAAGAAAGACTAGGGAAAAAACACAGAAAGAGCCTGTAGATAAAATTATCTTCCTGGGACAGCAGGTTAAGAGAAATTACACAGGGAGCAGTTAAGCTTTTAACACGGGAGAATAAAAAAGAAAATGCAGTTTTATGAAGTGTGTTTGCCTAATCCAGCAAGCACTTTTGTTCTATTTCTCTAATTGCTTCTTTCATTGGTAAAGTAAGTTTCAAGTACACATGCAGGTATGACTGAGAGAGCCAGGGTATAATATTTTGAAGCGTTTGCACCATCGCTAATGTAGGAAGAGAGGTATAGCAAAGACATGAAAGGGGTAGCAAAAATAAATATGTGAAGAGGCAATAGTGACACCAATATAAGCCACCTATTTATAAAACTGACATGGAAGAAATACTAAAGGTTAACTTCTAAAATTGTAGCCGAAGATGAAAACACTCTCGTTGTCGGCAGGATTCGAACCTGCGCGGGGAGACCCCAATGGATTTCGAGTCCATCGCCTTAACCACTCAGCCACAACAACTTTCTGTAAGCTTTGTGCAAATAATCTGTATGAAAGTTTTCAAGGTGTCCCACAGCAAATTCCTGATGTTCTGCAATGCACTTTTTAAAAACAATACAAACAAGCAGGTACAAGGAGCTCAAATGAGATTAATGGCGCCTAAATAGAGCACGTAAAGGAACAGTTACACAGCTAAGAAAAGAGAAAGAAAGACTAGGGAAAAAACACAGAAAGAGCCTGTAGATAAAATTATCGGGAGCAGTTAAGCTTGTAACACGGGAGAATAAAAAAGAAAATAAAGTTTTATGAAGTGTGTTTGCCTAATCCAGCAAGCACTTTTGTTCTATTTCTCTATTTGCTTCTTTTATTGGTAAAGTAAGTTTCAAGTACACATGCAGGTGTTACTGAGAGCCAGGGTATAATATTTTGAAGCGTTTGCACCATCGCTAATGTAGGAAGAGAGGTATGGCAAAGACATGAAAGGGGTAGCAAAAATAAATATGTGAAGAGGCAATAGTGACACCAATATAAGCCACCTATTTATAAAACTGACATGGAAGAAATACTAAAGGTTAACTTCTAAAATTGTAGCCGAAGACGAAAATACTCTTGTTGTCGGCAGGATTTGAACCTGCGCGGGGAGACCCCAATGGATTTCAAGTCCATCGCCTTAACCACTCGGCCACAACAACTTACAGCAAGCTTTGTGCAAATAATCTGTATGAAAGTTTTCAAGGTGTCCCACAGCAAATTCCTGATGTTCTGCAATGCACTTTTTAAAAACAATACAAAAAAGCAGGTACAAGGATCTCAAATGAGATTAATGGCGCCTAAATAGAGCACGTAAAGGAACAGTTACACAGCTAAGAATAGGGAAAGAAAGACTAGGGAAAAAACACAGAAAGAGCCTGTAGATAAAATTATCTTCCTGGGACAGCAGGTTAAGAGAAATTATACAGGGAGCAGTTAGGCTTGTAACACGGGAGAATAAAAAAGAAAATGCCCTTTTATGAAGTGTGTTTGCCTAATCCAGCAAGCACTTTATTTCTATTTCTCTATTTGCTTCTTTTATTGGTAAAGTAAGTTTCAAGTGCACATGCAGGTATGACTGACAGGCAGGGTATAATATTTTGAAGCGTTTGCACCATCGCTAATGTAGGAAGAGAGGTATGGCAAAGACATGAAAGGGGTAGCAAAAATAAATATGTGAAGAGGCAATAGTGACACCAATATAAGCCACCTATTTATAAAACTGACATGGAAGAAATACTAAAGGTTAACTTCTAAAATTGTCGCCGAAGACGAAAATACTCTCATTGTCGGCAGGATTTGAACCTGCGGGGGGAGAACCCAATGGATTTCAAGTCCATCGCCTTAACCACTCGGCCACAACAACTTACTGCAAGGTTTGTGCAAATAATCTGTATGAAAGTTTTCAAGGTGTCCCACAGCAAATTCCTGATGTTCTGCAATGCACTTTTTAAAAACAATACAAAAAAGCAGGTAAAAGGAGCTCAAATGAGATTAATGGCGCCTAAATAGAGCACGTAAAGGAACAGTTACACAGCTAAGAAAAGGGAAAGAAAGACTTCGGAAAAAACACAGAAAGAGCCTGTAGATAAAATTATCTTCCTGGGACAGCAGGTTAAGAGAAATTACACAGGGAGCAGTTAAGCTTGTAACACGGGAGAATACAAAAGAAAATGCAGTTTTATGAAGTGTGTTAGCCTAATCCAGCAAGCACTTTTGTTCTATTTCTCTATTTGCTTCTTTCATTGGTAAAGTAAGTTTCAAGTACACATGCAGGTATGACTGAGAAAGCCAGGGTATAATATTTTGAAGCGTTTGCACCATCGCTAATGTAGGAAGAGAGGTATAGCAAAGACATGAAAGGGGTAGCAAAAATAAATAAGTGAAGAGGCAATAGTGACACCAATATAAGCTACCTATTTATAAAACTGACATGGAAGAAATACTAAAGGTTAACTTCTAAAATTGTATCAGAAGACGAAAATACTCTCCTTGTCGGCAGGATTAGAACCTGCGCGGGGAGACCCCAATGGATTTCGAGTCCATCGCCTTAACCAGTTGGCCCCAACAACTTACGGAAAGCTTTGTGCAAATAATCTGTATGAAAGTTTTCAAGGTGTCCCACAGCAAATTCCTGATGTTCTGCAATGCACTTTTTAAAAACAATACAAACAAGCAGGTACAAGGAGCTCAAATGAGATTAATGGCGCCTAAATAGAGCACGTAAAGGAACAGTTACACAGCTAAGAAAAGGGAAAGAAAGACTAGGGATAAAACACAGAAAGAGCCTGTAGATAAAATTATCTTCCTGGGACAGCAGGTTAAGAGAAATTACACAGGGAGCAGTTAAGCTTGTAACACGGAAGAACAAAAAACAAAATGCAGTTTTATGAAGTGTGTTTGCCTAATCCAGCAAGCACTTTTGTTCTATTTCTCTATTTGCTTCTTTCATTGGTAAAGTAAGTTTCAAGTACACATGCAGGTATGACTGAGAGAGCCAGGGTATAATATTTTGAAGCGTTTGCACCATCGCTAATGTAGGAAGAGAGGTATAGCAAAGACATGAAAGGGGTAGCAAAAATAAATATGTGAAGACGCAATACTGACACCAATATAAGCCACCTATTTATAAAACTGACATGGAAGAAATACTAAAGGTTAACTTCTAAAATTGTAGCCGAAGACGAAAATACTCTTGTTGTCGGCAGGATTCGAACCTGCGCGGGGAGTCCCCAATGGATTTCGAGTCCATCGCCTTAACCACTCAGCCACAACAACTTATTGTAAGCTTTGTGCAAATAATCTGTATGAAAGTTTTCAAGGTGTCCCACAGCCAATTCCTGATGTTCTGCAATGCACTTTTTAAAAACAATACAAACAAGCAGGTAAAAGGAGCTCAAATGAGATTAATGGCGCCTAAATAGAGCACGTAAAGGAACAGTTACACAGCTAAGAAAAGGAAAAGAAAGACTAGGGAAAAAGCACAGAAAGAGCCTGTAGATAAAATTATCTTCCTGGGACAGCAGGTTAAGAGAAATTACACAGGGAGCAGTTAAGCTTGTAACACGGGAGAATAAAAAAGAAAATGCACTTTTATGAAGTGTGTTTGCCTAATCCAGCAAGCACGTTTGTTCTATTTCTCTATTTGCTTCTTTTATTGGTAAAGTAAGTTTCAAGTGCACATGCAGGTATGACTGAGAGAGCAAGGGTATAATAATTTGAAGCGCTTGCACCAGCGCTGATGTAGGAAGAGAGGTGTAGCAAAGACATGAAAGGGGTATTGATAATAAATATGTGAAGAGGCAATAGTGACACCAAAATAAGCTACCTATTTATAAAACTGAGATGGAAGAAATACTAAAGGTTAACTTCTAAAATTGTAGCAGAAGATAAAAATACTCTTGCTGTCGGCAGGATTCGAAACTGCGCCGGGAGACCCCAGTGGATTTCACGTCCATCGCCTTAACCACTCGGCCACAACAACTTACAGTATGCTTTGTGCAAATAATCTGTATGAAAGTTTTCAAGGTGTCCCACAGCAAATTCCTGATGTTCTGCAATGCACTTTTTAAAATCAATACAAACAAGCAGGTACAAGGAGCTCAAATGAGATTAATGGCGCCTAAATAGAGCACGTAAAGGAACAGTTACACAGCTAAGAAAAGGGAAAGAAAGACTAGGGAAAAAACACAGAAAGAGCCTGTAGATAAAATTATCTTCCTGGGACAGCAGGTTAAGATAAATTACACAGGGAGCAGTTAAGCTTGTAACACGGGAGAATAAAAAAGAAAATGCAGTTTTATGAAGTGTGTTTGCCTAATCCAGCAAGCACTTTTGTTCTATTTCTCTAATTGCTTCTTTCATTGGTAAAGTAAGTTTCAAGTACACATGCAGGTATGACTGAGAGAGCCAGGGTATAATATTTTGAAGCGTTTGCACCATCGCTAATGTAGGAAGAGAGGTATAGCAAAGACATGAAAGGGGTAGCAAAAATAAATATGTGAAGAGGCAATAGTGACACCAATATAAGCCACCTATTTATAAAACTGACATGGAAGAAATACTAAAGGTTAACTTCTAAAATTGTAGCCGAAGATGAAAATACTCTCGTTGTCGGCAGGATTCGAACCTGCGCGGGGAGACCCCAATGGATTTCGAGTCCATCGCCTTAACCACTCGGCCACAACAACTTTCTGTAAGCTTTGTGCAAATAATCTGTATGAAAGTTTTCAAGGTGTCCCACAGCAAATTCCTGATGTTCTGCAATGCACTTTTTAAAAACAATACAAACAAGCAGGTACAAGGAGCTCAAATGAGATTAATGGCGCCTAAATAGAGCACGTAAAGGAACAGTTACACAGCTAAGAAAAGAGAAAGAAAGACTAGGGAAAAAACACAGAAAGAGCCTGTAGATAAAATTATCTTCCTGGGACAGCAGGTTAAGAGAAATTACACAGGGAGCAATTAAGCTTGTAACACGGGAGAATAAAAAAGAAAATGCAGTTTTATGAAGTGTGTTTGCCTAATCCAGCAAGCACTTTTGTTCTATTTCTCTATTTGCTTCTTTCATTGGTAAAGTCAGTTTCAAGTACACATGCAGGTATGACTGAGAGAGCCAGGGTATAATATTTTGAAGCGTTTTCACCATCGCTAATGTAGGAAGAGAGGTATGGCAAAGACATGAAAGGGGTAGCAAAAATAAATATGTGAAGAGGCAATAGTGACACCAATATAAGCCACCTATTTATAAAACTGAAATGGAAGAAATACTAAAGGTTAACTTCTAAAATTGTAGCCGAAGACGAAAATACTCTCGTTGTCGGCAGGATTTGAACCTGCGCGGGGAGACCCCAATGTATTTTGAGTCCATCACCTTAACCACTCGGCCACAACAACTTACGGCAAGCTTTGTGCAAATATTCTGTATGAAAGTTTTCAAGGTGTCCCACAGCAAATTTCTGATGTTCTGCAATGCACTTTTTAAAAACAATACAAACAAGCAGGTACAAGGAGCTCAAATGAGATTAATGGCGCCTAAATAGAGCTCGTAAAGGAACAGTTACACAGCTAAGAAAAGGGAAAGAAAGACTAGGGAAAAAACACAGAAAGAGCCTGTAGATAAAATTATCTTCCTGGGACAGCAGGTTAAGAGAAATTACACAGGGAGCAGTTAAGCTTGTAACACTGGAGAATAAAAAAGAAAATAAAGTTTTATGAAGTGTGTTTGCCTAATCCAGCAAGCACTTTTGTTCTATTTCTCTATTTGCTACTTTCATTGGTAAAGTAAGTTTCAAGTACACATGCAGGTATGACTGAGACAGCCAGGGTATAATATTTTGTAGCGTTTGCACCATCGCTAATGTAGGAAGAGAGGTATAGCAAAGACATGAAAGGGGTAGCAAAAATAAATATGTGAAGAGGCAATAGTGACACCAATATAAGCCACCTATTTATAAAACCGACATGGAAGAAATACTAAAGGTTAACTTCTAAAATCGTAGCCGAAGATGAAAATACTCTCGTTGTCGGCAGGATTCGAACCTGCGCAGGGAGACCCCAATGGATTTCGAGTCCATCACCTTAACCACTGGCCACAACAACTTTCTGTAAGCTTTGTGCAAATAATCTGTATGAAAGTTTTCAAGGTGTCCCACAGCAAATTCCTGATGTTCTGCAATGCACTTTTTAAAAACAATACAAACAAGCAGGTACAAGGAGCTCAAATGAGATTAATGGCGCCTAAATAGAGCACGTAAAGGAACAGTTACACAGCTAAGAAAAGAGAAAGAAAGACTAGGGAAAAAGCACAGAAAGAGCCTGTAGATAAAATTATCTTCCTGGGACAGCAGGTTAAGAGAAATTACACAGGGAGCAGTTAAGCTTGTAACACGGGAGAATAAAAAAGAAAATGCACTTTTATGAAG
Source organism: Lissotriton helveticus (assembly GCF_964261635.1). NCBI lineage: Eukaryota > Metazoa > Chordata > Amphibia > Caudata > Salamandridae > Lissotriton > Lissotriton helveticus. The sequence continues at coordinate 161,910,562 of NC_136073.1, read as the reverse complement.
TGTGTTTGCCTAATCCAGCAAGCACGTTTGTTCTATTTCTCTATTTGCTTCTTTTATTGGTAAAGTAAGTTTCAAGTGCACATGCAGGAATGACTGAGAGAGCAAGGGTATAATAATTTGAAGCGCTTGCACCAGCGCTGATGTAGGAAGAGAGGTATAGCAAAGACATGAAAGGGGTATTGATAATAAATATGTGAAGAGGCAATAGTGACACCAAAATAAGCTACCTATTTATAAAACTGAGATGGAAGAAATACTAAAGGTTAACTTCTAAAATTGTAGCCGAAGATAAAAATACTCTTGTTGTCGGCAGGATTCGAAACTGCGCTGGGAGACCCCAATGGATTTCACGTCCATCGCCTTAACCACTCGGCCACAACAACTTACAGTACGCTTTGTGCAAATAATCTGTATGAAAGTTTTCAAGGTGTCCCACAGCAAATTCCTGATGTTCTGCAATGCACTTTTTAAAATCAATACAAACAAGCAGGTACAAGGAGCTCAAATTAGATTAATGGCGCCTAAATAGAGCACGTAAAGCAAAGGAACAGTTACACAGCTAAGAAAAGGGAAAGAAAGACTAGGGAAAAACACAGAGAGAGCCTGTAGATAAAATTATCTTCCTGGGACAGCAGGTTAAGAGAAATTACACAGGGAGCAGTTAAACTTGTAACACGGGAGAATAAAAAAGTAAAATGCACTTTTATGAAGTGTCTTTGCCTCATCCAGCAAGCACTTTTGTTCTATTTCTCTATTTGCTTCTTTTATTGGTAAAGTACGTTTCAAGTGCACATGCAGATATGACTGAGAGAGCCAGGGTATAATAATTTGAAGCGCTTGCACCAGCGCTGATGTAGGAAGAGAGGTATAGCAAAGACATGAAAGGGGTAGCGATAATAAATATGTGAAGAGGCAAGAGTGACACCAAAATAAGCCACCTATTTATAAAACTGACATGGAAGAAATACTAAAGGTTAACTTCTAAAATTGTAGACGAAGATAAAAATACTCTCGTTGTCAGCAGGATTCGATCCTGCGTGGGAGAAGTCAATGGATTTCGAGCCCATTGCCTTAAACACTCAGCCACAACAACTTACAGTAAGGTTTGTGCAAATAATCTGTATGAAAGTTTTCAAGGTGTCCACAGCAAATTCCTGATGTTCTGCAATGCACTTTTTAAAAACAATACAAACAAGCAGGTACAAGGAGCTCAAATGAGATTAATGGCGCCTAAATAGAGCACGTAAAGGAACAGTTACACAGCTAAGAAAAGGGAAAGAAAGACTAGGGAAAAAACACAGAAAGAGCCTGTAGATAAAATTATCTTCCTGGAACAGCAGGTTAAGAGAAATTATACAGGGAGCAGTTAAGCTTGTAACACGGGAGAATAAAAAAGAAAATGCCCTTTTATGAAGTGTGTTTGCCTAATCCAGCAAGCACTTTATTTCTATTTCTCTATTTGCTTCTTTTATTGGTAAAGTAAGTTTCAAGTGCACATGCAGGTATGTCTGAGAGCCAGGGTATAATATTTTGAAGCGTTTGCACCATCGCTAATGTAGGAAGAGATGTATGGCAAAGACATGAAAGGGGTAGCAAAAATAAATATGTGAAGAGGCAATAGTGACACCAGTATAAGCCACCTATTTATAAAACTGACATGGAAGAAATACTAAAGGTTAACTTCTAAAATTGTAGCCGAAGCCGAAAATACTCTCGTTGTCGGCAGCATTTGAACCTTCGCAGGGAGACTTCGAGTTCATCGCCTTAACCACTCGGCCACAACACCTTACTGCAAGCTTGGTGCAAATAATCTGTATGAAAGTTTTCAAGGTGTCCCACAGCAAATTCCTGATGTTCTGCAATGCACTTTTTAAAAACAATACAAACAAGCAGGTACAAGGAGCTCAAATGAGATTAATGGCGCCTAAATAGAGCACGTAAAGGAACAGTTACACAGCTAAGAAAAGGGAAAGAAAGACTAGGGAAAAAACACAGAAAGAGCCTGTAGATAAAATTATCTTCCTGGGACAGCAGGTTGAGAGAAATTACACAGGGAGCAGTTAAGCTTGTAACACGGGAGAATAAAAAAGAAAATGCAGTTTTATGAAGTGTGTTTGCCTAATCCAGCAAGCACTTTTGTTCTATTTCTCTAATTGCTTCTTTCATTGGTAAAGTAAGTTTCAAGTACACATGCAGGTATGACTGAGAGAGCCAGGGTATAATATTTTGAAGCGTTTGCACCATCGCTAATGTAGGAAGAGAGGTAAAGCAAAGACATGAAAGGGGTAGCAAAAATAAATATGTGAAGAGGCAATAGTGACACCAATATAAGCCACCTATTTATAAAACTGACATGGAAGAAATACTAAAGGTTAACTTCTAAAATTGTAGCCGAAGATGAAAATACTCTCGTTGTCGGCAGGATTTGAACCTGCGCGGGGAGACCCCAATGGATTTCAAGTCCATCACCTTAACCACTCGGCCACAACAACTTTCTGTAAGCTTTGTGCAAATAATCTGTATGAAAGTTTTCAAGGTGTCCCACAGCAAATTCCTGATGTTCTGCAATGCACTTTTTAAAAACAATACAAACAAGCAGGTACAAGGAGCTCAAATGAGATTAATGGCGCCTAAATAGAGCACGTAAAGGAACAGTTACACAGCTAAGAAAAGAGAAAGAAAGCCTAGGGAAAAAACACAGAAAGAGCCTGTAGATAAAATTATCTTTCTGGGACAGCAGGTTAAGAGAAATTATACAGGGAGCAGTTAAGCTTGTAACACGGGAGAATAAAAAAGAAAATGCCCTTTTATGAAGTGTGTTTGCCTAATCCAGCAAGCACTTTATTTCTATTTCTCTATTTGCTTCTTTTATTGGTAAAGTAAGTTTCAAGTGCACATGCAGGTATGACTGAGAGCCAGGGTATAATATTTTGAAGCGTTTGCACCATCGCTAATGTAGGAAGAGAGGTATAGCAAAGACATGAAAGGGGTAGCAAAAATAAATATGTGAAGAGGCAATAGTGACACCAATATAAGCCACCTATTTATAAAACTGACATGGAAGAAATACTAAAGGTTAACTTCTAAAATCGTAGCCGAAGATGAAAATACTCTCGTTGTCGGCAGGATTCGAACCTGCACGGGGAGACCCCAATGGATTTCGAGTCCATCACCTTAACCACTCGGCCACAACAACTTTCTGTAAGCTTTGTGCAAATAATCTGTATGAAAGTTTTCAAGGTGTCCCACAGCAAATTCCTGATGTTCTGCAATGCACTTTTTAAAAACAATACAAACAAGCAGGTACAAGGAGCTCAAATGAGATTAATGGCGCCTAAATAGAGCACGTAAAGGAACAGTTACACAGCTAAGAAAAGAGAAAGAAAGACTAGGGAAAAAGCAAAGAAAGAGCCTGTAGATAAAATTATCTTCCTGGGACAGCAGGTTAAGAGAAATTACACAGGGAGCAGTTAAGCTTGTAACACGGGAGAATAAAAAAGAAAATGCACTTTTATGAAGTGTGTTTGCCTAATCCAGCAAGCACGTTTGTTCTATTTCTCTATTTGCTTCTTTTATTGGTAAAGTAAGTTTCAAGTGCACATGCAGGAATGACTGAGAGAGCAAGGGTATAATAATTTGAAGCGCTTGCACCAGCGCTGATGTAGGAAGAGAGGTATAGCAAAGACATGAAAGGGGTATTGATAATAAATATGTGAAGAGGCAATAGTGACACCAAAATAAGCTACCTATTTATAAAACTGAGATGGAAGAAATACTAAAGGTTAACTTCTAAAATTGTAGCCGAAGACGAAAATAATCTCGTTGTCGGCAGGATTCGAACCTGCGCGGAGAGACCCCAATGGATTTCGAGTCCATCGCCTTAACCACTCGGCCACAACAACTTACTGAAAGCTTTGTGCAAATAATCTGTAGGAAAGTTTTCAAGGTGTCCCACAGCAAATTCCTGATGTTCTGCAATGCACTTTTTAAAAACAATACAAACAAGCAGGTACAAGGAGCTCAAATGAGATTAATGGCGCCTAAATAGAGCACGTAAAGGAACAGTTACACAGCTAAGAAAAGGGAAAGAAAGACTAGGGAAAAAACACAGAAAGAGCCTGTAGATAAAATTATCTTCCTAGGACAGCAGGTTAAGAGAAATTACACAGGGAGCAGTTAAGCTTGTAACACGGGAGAATAAAAAAGAAAATGCAGTTTTATGAAGTGTGTTTGCCTAATCCAGCAAGCACTTTTGTTCTATTTCTCTATTTGCTTCTTTCATTGGTAAAGTAAGTTTCAAGTACACATGCAGGTATGACTGAGAAAGCCAGGGTATAATATTTTGAAGCGTTTGCACCATCGCTAATGTAGGAAGAGAGGTATAGCAAAGACATGAAAGGGGTAGCAAAAATAAATATGTGAAGAGGCAATAGTGACACCAATATAAGCTACCTATTTATAAAACTGACATGGAAGAAATACTAAAGGTTAACTTCTAAAATTGTATCAGAAGACGAAAATACTCTCCTTGTCGGCAGGATTAAAACCTGCGCGGGGAGACCCCAATGGATTTCAAGTCCATCGCCTTAACCAGTTGGCCACAACAACTTACGGAAAGCTTTGTGCAAATAATCTGTATGAAAGTTTTCAAGGTGTCCCACAGCAAATTCCTGATGTTCTGCAATGCACTTTTTAAAAACAATACAAACAAGCAGGTACAAGGAGCTCAAATGAGATTAATGGCGCCTAAATAGAGCACGTAAAGGAACAGTTACACAGCTAAGAAAAGGGAAAGAAAGACTAGGGATAAAACACAGAAAGAGCCTGTAGATAAAATTATCTTCCTGGGACAGCAGGTTAAGAGAAATTACACAGGGAGCAGTTAAGCTTGTAACACGGGAGAACAAAAAAGAAAATGCAGTTTTATGAAGTGTGTTTGCCTAATCCAGCAAGCACTTTTGTTCTATTTCTCTATTTGCTTCTTTCATTGGTAAAGTAAGTTTCAAGTACACATGCAGGTATGACTGAGAGAGCCAGGGTATAATATTTTGAAGCGTTTGCACCATCGCTAATGTAGGAAGAGAGGTATAGCAAAGACATGAAAGGGGTAGCAAAAATAAATATGTGAAGACGCAATACTGACACCAATATAAGCCACCTATTTATAAAACTGACATGGAAGAAATACTAAAGGTTAACTTCTAAAATTGTAGCCGAAGACGAAAATACTCTTGTTGTCGGCAGGATTCGAACCTGCGCGGGGAGTCCCCAATGGATTTCGAGTCCATCGCCTTAACCACTCAGCCACAACAACTTATTGTAAGCTTTGTGCAAATAATCTGTATGAAAGTTTTCAAGGTGTCCCACAGCCAATTCCTGATGTTCTGCAATGCACTTTTTAAAAACAATACAAACAAGCAGGTAAAAGGAGCTCAAATGAGATTAATGGTGCCTAAATAGAGCACGTAAAGGAACAGTTACACAGCTAAGAAAAGGGAAAGAAAGACTAGGGAAAAAGCACAGAAAGAGCCTGTAGATAAAATTATCTTCCTGGGACAGCAGGTTAAGAGAAATTACACAGGGAGCAGTTAAGCTTGTAACACGGGAGAATAAAAAAGAAAATGCACTTTTATGAAGTGTGTTTGCCTAATCCAGCAAGCACGTTTGTTCTATTTCTCTATTTGCTTCTTTTATTGGTAAAGTAAGTTTCAAGTGCACATGCAGGTATGACTGAGAGAGCAAGGGTATAATAATTTGAAGCGCTTGCACCAGCGCTGATGTAGGAAGAGAGGTGTAGCAAAGACATGAAAGGGGTATTGATAATAAATATGTGAAGAGGCAATAGTTTTTTTTTTCAGTTTAATAAGGTTTTTATTTTGTTTAAGAAAAATAGTACAGCAAAATATAACAGCATGACATAGAACAGAACCAATATGAGATAATCATGAAAGAAAAGTGGAGATGAAAAAAGGTTCAGATAAAATATGAAATGGGAGAAAATAGTAGAGAGAAAGAAAGATAAGAAAAGAAAAGAGAAAAAGAGGAAGAGAGAGAAAAAGGAGGGAAAGGTTAGGGAGGGGGATAAGAGGATAAGAAGGTAGAGAAAGGAAGCCAGGTAAGATCAGATTTAATTTTTAAGGCGACAGAAGAAGAAGAAGCAATTGCAATTCTGTGCTCATCACATACAAAATTCCACCATGTATGCACAGACAATTTAGAGTTATCCTTCCAGCAAGACAAAATTACTTTGAAAGCAGTTGCAATGAGAAGATCAAACAATTTAGCGTTATACGAATGTAAGTCCAGAGCATCTGATAGGGAACCTAAAAAAATATGCAACGATGAAAATGGTTCAGAGAAATGAAAAATACGCATGCAATATTTCCAAACTGCGTTCCAAAAAGTAAGAACTGATGGGCAATCAAATAAGAGGTGTTTGAGAGTGCCTGAGTGAGAGGAATATGACCAACAAAGGGGTGAGGAGGAAGGGGAGAATTTTGTTATGCTTACGGGGGTAATAAGAGCTCTATGGTAAAGAAAAAAAAGTGACTGAGTAATACGAGCTGAAATCGAAGTCTTAAACAGTTTAGACCATAAGCGATCCCAAACATCAACAGGTAACGAGAAAGATAAATCAGTTTCCCAAACAATTTCAGTAACAGTTTTAGGCCTAATGCCAACATTCTCTAATAACAGTTTATAAATTAGAGCAGCTTTGGGTATTTGTTGAGTAAACATAGGATATAAAGGAGTGGAAGGAGTAAGGGAAGGAAGGATATCAAAAGTAGGAAGGGTAGATAGGTGAGAGAGAATGGCAGAAGTAATAATGTCAAATTCTTTGCGAAAATGTGCAGGTAAATCAAACATAGTTTGCAGTACATCAAATGGAATAATGGATGATTCAGAAAAAAATTGGTACACAAATATAATATCCTTTTCTTTCCAATACTTGAAATAGAAAGATTTACCCTTGTACTTAAGATATTTGTTATACCATACGCTAGAGGAAAGAAAAGTTTGTAGGGGGGACGAGTCTTTCGAGAATATATTGTGCATTAGAGTATGTGAGTATTTCAGAACAGGGTGTATAGTCAAAAATGAACAATTTGACATGAAAAGGGATTGTTGGAAAGAAAAATCCTTTAACAAGGACCTTTCGACAGCAATCCATCTGGGTAGAGGGGTATCATTGAAATCGAACGCCAATGAGAAGGCTTGTTTTATTAAAAAGGCAGAATGGTACGATTGGAAATCAGGAAAGCGGACCCCACCTTCAGATTTTGGGCGTGTAAGTTTATGTAAGGCAATACGAGGTGTTTTATTATTCCACAGAAATTTGGAGTAGATGGAGTTCAGCCGATTGAAAAACAACTTAGGGATTTTCACAGGGAGCATGGATACAGTGTATAAAATATGTGGGGAAATCATCATTTTGATGGTGTCTAAACGACCCCACCAGGAAAGGAAAAGAGGAGACCACAATTGAAGGAGCGATTGAATCTTTTGAGTAAGGGAGGTAAAGGTCAGTTTGAGTGTGTCACGCAAGGTAGAGGAGAACCAAATACCCAGGTATTTGATCTTGGATGGGCACCATGCAAATTCAGTCGATGCAAACATGTATTGGTAACAGGATGAGTTGAGGGGTAGGACCTCCGTTTTAGAGAGATTAAGCTTATAACCAGAAACAGAGGAGTATAAGCGGACTTCTTCCAAAAATGGAGGAAGGGAAGAAACAGGATTAGCCATGTAGACCAGGACATCATCGGCATAAGCCGAAATTTTTGTCTCAATCGAGGACTGTTTGAACCCCTGAATTAGGGGGTTGGAGCGGATTTTCATGAGAATGGGTTCAAGACAAAGAATAAAGAGTAAAGGGGAAAGAGGACAGCCTTGTCTTGTCCCTCTGGATAAGGGGAAAAATTTTGAGAATTGATTATTAACAAAAACACTAGCACGGGGAGCAGAATATAGTAGTTTAACTAAGGAAATGAAGTGGGGACCAAACCCAAACCATTGTAATGCTTTAAACATGAATTTCCAATTAATTCGGTCAAACGCTTTCTCAGCGTCTAGGGATAGGGCAGCTAGAGGGGCTTTGAATCGTTTACTGTGGGAAATAATATTGGCGAAAACACGGGCATTGTCAGCTGCAAGTCTACCTTTCACAAAGCCAACTTGATCGGTTGAGATTAGTAGAGGAATAAGGGAGTCGAGGCGGGCCGCTAAAATTTTAGCAAAAATTTTACAATCATAATTAATAAGGGAGATGGGACGGTAGTTTTTACACAGGGAGTGGTCTTTGTCAGGTTTGGGGATTATGATTATTAGGGCGTCCAAAAATGAGCCAGATGCTTTAGCATTTGCAATAAAGGAGTTAAAAAGTTGTAAAAGATGGGGGACAAAAATAGAATGCATGTTGGCGTAAAATTCAATTGGTAGACCATCTGGACCAGGGGCTTTCGCTTTCTTGAGGGAGGTAATTACCTTGAGAATTTCCTGAGGTGTAATGTCAGACTCTAGGTGATGGAATTCGGTAGGGCGAGATGGGGGAGGAGGAAGGTCTTTGAAGAAACGGGAGAGGTCATCATCATCAGGGTGCGTATCATCAGTATACAGGAGTTTATAGTAGTTATGAAAGACTTGTGCAATATCCTCATCAGAGGAAACCGTTGTATTGGTTACTTCATTGAGAATAGAGCCAATTGATTTTCGTTCAGATTTAATTTTGAGATAGTTTGCTAGCATTTTCCCCGCTTTATTCTGACCCCCATGAAATTTAGATTTAACCTTCAAGAGGGTGTTGCAAGCTTCAACTGTGGCAATTTGATTGAGTTCAGATTTAGCTTTGATAAGTTGGAGGAGGACGTCAGGATTCTTGGACGAGAAGTAAGAATGTTCTAGGGTTTTAATGTTGGAAAGTTGGGTGGTGTATTTTTCACGATTGAGTTTCTTTTTCCTGGATACATAAGAGATTGTGAAACCTCGTAAAGCCGCTTTAAAAGCATCCCAATTATTTGAAACTGACGTGTCTTGGGGTAAATTGAGGGAGAAGTATTCAGAAATGAAATCTTTAACTTTAGACAGAAATACAGAATCGGAGAGAAGGAAAGTATTAAATTTCCAACGATTGAAAGAGGAGGAGGTTTGGGCCAGGTCAAAAGTGGCATAAACAGGTGCATGATCCGAAAGAAAAATAGAACCAATTTCAGATGTCTGAATCACAGGGAGAAGGGATTTGCTGACTAGAATATAATCAATTCTGGATCTGGTGTGGTGAACATTGGAGTAGAAGGTATAGTCGAGTAAGTTTGGATGACATGTTTTCCACACATCGAAGAGGGGACGTGAAGCAATGGCTGATTGGAAGGACTTGTGTGTCTTATCAGGTTGGAATTTGGAGGAGGATAGTCTATCTGAAAAGGGGTCTAACCATTGGTTAAGGTCGCCCGCCAAGACAATGTTAGGGCAGTCAATGGAGGAAATGAGGATTTTGACATCAGTCCAAAATTTAGGGTCTGGTCGGACAGGACCATAAATATTGAGGAGCACCATAGTTTTGTTTTGTATAGTCACTTTTGACATAACCCAACGACCTTCAACATCCGATTGAGATGATAGAATTTGGACATCCAAACCTTTACGAAACAAAATAGCAACACCACCTTTTTTATCAATAGCAGGAGAAAATACAACTTGACCCACCCATGCCCTCTTAAGTTTCAACGATTCGACATCTGTACAATGCGTTTCTTGGAGAAAAGCAACCTGAGCATTTAACTTGGATAAATGGGACAATACCTTTTGACGTTTAACAGGGTTGCCGAGACCACGAACATTCCACGTTACAAAGTTACACATGACGGAAGGCAAGGGAGGAGGGTAACAACTGGGTCCAAAACACTGCAGGTAAGGAGCTATAAGGAGAGACAATGGAGACAAACATGTTAAAAATGATAATAAAATACGAAGTAGAAACAAAGGCAATAGTAATCGGGTAAATATAGAGAAACAATAGACAAGGAAGCATCACGGTCATTGGGAAGAGCGAGGAGGAACAATGAGGAATACTGGATTTATCAATAAGAAAGGAAATAAGTAACACAAAGAAGAGAACGGAACATAAATGAGCGAGGGATAAACATGAATGGCCTGTGAAAAGAAGAAGAAAAAGAAAGGAAAGAAAAAGAAGGAAAAAGATAAGAAACAGATCAAGGCAAAGACGCCAGATCTGAGAAAAAAGAGAATGTTTAGAAAGTAGGAGCATGGAGACGCCAACGCGGGCGCCCACCCCACAGAGCGAGGACAACGCGGGAATATAGATAGGATACAATCAAGAGGAAGAGAAGTCATAGTAAAAAATGACACGAAAGAGATCTAGACAAGGCCACAACAGTCGTCATGACATATGAAATGTGAGGGCAGAATGTAGAAAAGAGTTATTTTCAGTCATTAGTGTCCATCGTGGAAGTAGAGACGGTTTGTAGATACTCTCGAAGCTTCTGCGGATCCTCAAAGGTACGGGAACGACCATTGTGCGTTATTCTGCAGAGACAAGGATGAAGAATTCCATATTGAATGCTTAATTCCCTCATACGTGGACGCAGATTAAGGAACTCCTTGCGGCGTGCATTCGTGGCATTCGATAAATCCTGGGCTATGAAGATGTTGTGGCCCGACCAAATAAGGCGACGTTTCGCTCTTGCAGCTTTAAGAACAGTCATCAATTCAGTGAATTCCAGGAAAAGTAGGATAATGCCTCTGGGTTTGGCCGGGTTAGATGTTGGACGTCCCAAACGATGAGCACGTTGTATATTTAGGGGAGTAGATTCAGGTTGGAGTTCCAAAAGTTCGTAGAGGAATTTGCGGATGAAGGACACCATATCACCCTCCCCAAGGGACTCCGGAACACCATAAATACGGAGGTTATTCCGCCTGTTACGATTTTCAAGGTCCTCTGTGTGAAGTTTCAACAGCTGTATCTCCTTTTCAAGAATAGGAATTTTTGTAGAGAGATCCTGGACGTCACTAATGCGTTGTTCTAGTTGCAGGACTGTATTTTCCATGACGACCCATCTGTCTTCTATCTGCTTGAGCTTCTCATTGGTTGCCACCATGAAAGGTTGGAGGCCACGTACCTCTTCTAAAATGGAATCCAGCACAGGGTTCTGAGAGGAGCGGATTGGAGATGGAGGGTCATTTTTATGGCGTTTCGGTGTGGTACCGGTGACAGACGCTCTCGCGTGGACTGCGTTCTGCGACATGATGCCAACAGAGGGGCAAACTGGGAGGCCCACAGGAAGGAAAGTCACACCGCAACAATCGCTTTGTTGAGACCCTATGCGCCGAGGTATACGAAGTACTGGAAAGAAGAGGTCACGTATAAGGTACCATGTGGCAGTGGAGAAGCAATACTGCAAAATTATACAATATGCGTCGAGATGCAGCAAAAATCAGGTTCATGCGAAGCCAAAGACACCATTCAGGAATACAGTATCAAGGAAACAGCAAAGCGTTCATGAAATATGGGACCCAAGGTAAGTATTAACTGTACCATGAAGGGTTAACATCATAGGAAAGGAAGGTATGAGGTATTGCGCAAGGAGCACCTCAAAATGGCCGCCAAGATGTATTATGAATAGGAGTAGAGGTCTTGAGGAGAACTTTGGCGGTAAAAGTCAGAAAAACGTGATGGTAGCAGGAGGTGCATACCTTGGCACATACCTTGTCCCAGGATGAGCAGTCATTGCAGCAGACGGGCCATTGGGGCGACGAAAATGTCAGAAAACGGGACGCGAGCGCGGCGGCTCAAAATGGCGGCCGCTCGCGTCCCGTGACAAAGTGGAGAAGAGACGGCAGCCAAAGATAGCAAAGCGGCAATTACGAGCGCCGCTGATGTTTGTAAGACACGGGGACCATGTTCCGCCGTGTATGGAAGCCGTTTGCCAGACTTCGTGTGCGGGGAAAACAGCAGAAGTACAGTGAAGAGTCCCGCGTATGTCCGGAGCTCACGGGAGAAGCGCCATCACCCGCCGGCGCGTAAGCCACGCCCCCCGTAACCGTGAAGAGGCAATAGTGACACCAAAATAAGCTACATATTTATAAAACTGAGATGGAAGAAATACTAAAGGTTAACTTCTAAAATTGTAGCAGAAGATAAAAATACTCTTGCTGTCGGCAGGATTCGAAACTGCGCCGGGAGACCCCAGTGGATTTCACGTCCATCGCCTTAACCACTCGGCCACAACAACTTACAGTATGCTTTGTGCAAATAATCTGTATGAAAGTTTTCAAGGTGTCCCACAGCAAATTCCTGATGTTCTGCAATGCACTTTTTAAAATCAATACAAACAAGCAGGTACAAGGAGCTCAAATGAGATTAATGGCGCCTAAATAGAGCACGTAAAGCAAAGGAACAGTTACACAGCTAAGAAAAGGGAAAGAAAGACTAGGGAAAAACACAGAAAGAGCCTGTAGATAAAATGATCTTCCTGGGACAGCAGGTTAAGAGAAATTACACAGGGAGCAGTTAAACTTGTAACACGGGAGAATAAAAAAGTAAAATGCACTTTTATGAAGTGTCTTTGCCTAATCCAGCAAGCACTTTTGTTCTATTTCTCTATTTGCTTCTTTTATTGGTAAAGTAAGTTTCAAGTGCACATGCAGATATGACTGAGAGAGCCAGGGTATAATAATTTGAAGCGCTTGCACCAGCGCTGATGTAGGAAGAGAGGTATAGCAAAGACATGAAAGGGGTAGCGATAATAAATATGTGAAGAGGCAAGAGTGACACCAAAATAAGCCACCTATTTATAAAACTGACATGGAAGAAATACTAAAGGTTAACTTCTAAAATTGTATCAGAAGACGAAAATACTCTCGTTGTCGGCAGGATTCAAACCTGCGCGGGGAGACCCCAATGGATTTCAAGTCCATCGCCTTAACCACTCGGCCACAACAACTTACTGTAAGCTTTGTGCAAATAATCTGTAGGAAAGTTTTCAAGGTGTCCCACAGCAAATTCCTGATGTTCTGCAATGCACTTTTTAAAAACAATACAAACAAGCAGGTACAAGGAGCTCAAATTAGATTAATGGCGCCTAAATAGAGCACGTAAAGGAACAGTTACACAGCTAAGAAAAGGGAAAGAAAGCCTAGGGAAAAAACACAGAAAGAGCCTGTAGATAAAATTATCTTCCTGGGACAGCAGGTTAAGAGAAATTATACAGGGAGCAGTTAAGCTTGTAACACAGGAAATTAAAAAAGAAAATGCCCTTTTATGAAGTGTGTTTGCCTAATCCAGCAAGCACTTTATTTCTATTTCTCTATTTGCTTCTTTTATTGGTAAAGTAAGTTTCAAGTGCACATGCAGGTATGTCTGAGAGCCAGGGTATAATATTTTGAAGCGTTTGCACCATCGCTAATGTAGGAAGAGATGTATGGCAAAGACATGAAAGGGGTAGCAAAAATAAATATGTGAAGAGGCAATAGTGACACCAGTATAAGCCACCTATTTATAAAACTGACATGGAAGAAATACTAAAGGTTAACTTCTAAAATTGTAGCCGAAGCCGAAAATACTCTCGTAGTCGGCAGGATTTGAACCTGCGCAGGGAGACTTCGAGTCCATCGCCTTAACCACTCGGCCACAACACCTTACTGCAAGCTTGGTGCAAATAATCTGTATGAAAGTTTTCAAGGTGTCCCACAGCAAATTCCTGATGTTCTGCAATGCACTTTTTAAAAACAATACAAACAAGCAGGTACAAGGAGCTCAAATGAGATTAATGGCGCCTAAATAGAGCACGTAAAGGAACAGTTACACAGCTAAGAAAAGGGAAAGAAAGACTAGGGAAAAAACACAGAAAGAGCCTGTAGATAAAATTATCTTCCTGGGACAGCAGGTTAAGAGAAATTACACAGGGAGCAGTTAAGCTTGTAACACGGGAGAATAAAAAAGAAAATGCAGTTTTATGAAGTGTGTTTGCCTAATCCAGCAAGCACTTTTGTTCTATTTCTCTAATTGCTTCTTTCATTGGTAAAGTAAGTTTCAAGTACACATGCAGGTATGACTGAGAGAGCCAGGGTATAATATTTTGAAGCGTTTGCACCATCGCTAATGTAGGAAGAGAGGTATAGCAAAGACATGAAAGGGGTAGCAAAAATAAATATGTGAAGAGGCAATAGTGACACCAATATAAGCCACCTATTTATAAAACTGACATGGAAGAAATACTAAAGGTTAACTTCTAAAATTGTAGCCGAAGATGAAAATACTCTCGATGTCGGCAGGATTCGAACCTGCGCGGAGAGACCCCAATGGATTTCGCGTCCATCACCTTAACCACTCGGCCACAACAACTGTCTGTAAGCTTTGTGCAAATAATCTGTATGAAAGTTTTCAAGGTGTCCCACAGCAAATTCCTGATGTTCTGCAATGCACTTTTTAAAAACAATAACAACAAGCAGGTACAAGGAGCTCAAATGAGATTAATGGCGCCTAAATAGAGCACGTAAAGGAACAGTTACACAGCTAAGAAAAGAGAAAGAAAGACTAGGGAAAAAGCACAGAAAGAGCCTGTAGATAAAATTATATTCCTGGGACAGCAGGTTAAGAGAAATTACACAGGGAGCAGTTAAGCTTGTAACACGGGAGAATAAAAAAGAAAATGCACTTTTATGAAGTGTGTTTGCCTAATCCAGCAAGCACGTTTGTTCTATTTCTCTATTTGCTTCTTTTATTGGTAAAGTAAGTTTCAAGTGCACATGCAGGAATGACTGAGAGAGCAAGGGTATAATAATTTGAAGCGCTTGCACCAGCGCTGATGTAGGAAGAGAGGTATAGCAAAGACATGAAAGGGGTATTGATAATAAATATGTGAAGAGGCAATAGTGACACCAAAATAAGCTACCTATTTATAAAACTGAGATGGAAGAAATACTAAAGGTTAACTTCTAAAATTGTAGCCGAAGATAAAAATACTCTTGCTGCCGGCAGGATTCGAAACTGCGCTGGGAGACCCCAATGGATTTCACGTCCATCGCCTTAACCACTCGGCCACAACAACTTACAGTACGCTTTGTGCAAATAATCTGTATGAAAGTTTTCAAGGTGTCCCACAGCAAATTCCTGATGTTCTGCAATGCACTTTTTAAAATCAATACAAACAAGCAGGTACAAGGAGCTCAAATGAGATTAATGGCGCCTAAATAGAGCACGTAAAGCAAAGGAACAGTTACACAGCTAAGAAAAGGGAAAGAAAGACTAGGGAAAAACACAGAAAGAGCCTGTAGATAAAATTATCTTCCTGGGACAGCAGGTTAAGAGAAATTACACAGGGAGCAGTTAAACTTGTAACACGGGAGAATAAAAAAGTAAAATGCACTTTTATGAAGTGTCTTTGCCTAATCCAGCAAGCACTTTTGTTCTATTTCTCTATTTGCTTCTTTTATTGGTAAAGTAAGTTTCAAGTGCACATGCAGATATGACTGAGAGAGCCAGGGTATAATAATTTGAAGCGCTTGCACCAGCGCTGATGTAGGAAGAGAGGTATAGCAAAGACATGAAAGGGGTAGCGATAATAAACATGTGAAGAGGCAAGAGTGACACCAAAATAAGCCACCTATTTATAAAACTGACATGGAAGAAATACTAAAGGTTATCTTCTAAAATTGTAGACGAAGATAAAAATACTCTCGTTGTCAGCAGGATTCGAACCTGCGTGGGAGAAGTCAATGGATTTCGAGCCCATTGCCTTAAACACTCAGCCACAACAACTTACAGTAAGGTTTGTGCAAATAATCTGTATGAAAGTTTTCAAGGTGTCCCACAGCAAATTCCTGATGTTCTGCAATGCACTTTTTAAAAACAATACAAACAAGCAGGTACAAGGAGCTCAAATTAGATTAATGGCGCCTAAATAGAGCACGTAAAGGAACAGTTACACAGCTAAGAAAAGGGAAAGAAAGCCTAGGGGAAAAACACAGAAAGAGCCTGTAGATAAAATTATCTTCCTGGGACAGCAGGTTAAGAGAAATTATACAGGGAGCAGTTAAGCTTGTAACACGGGAGAATAAAAAAGAAAATGCCCTTTTATGAAGTGTGTTTGCCTAATCCAGCAAGCACTTTATTTCTATTTCTCTATTTGCTTCTTTTATTGGTAAAGTAAGTTTCAAGTGCACATGCAGGTATGTCTGAGAGCCAGGGTATAATATTTCGTAGCGTTTGCACCATCGCTAATGTAGGAAGAGAGGTATAGCAAAGACATGAAAGGGGTAGCAAAAATAAATATGTGAAGAGGCAATAGTGACACCAATATAAGCCACCTATTTATAAAACTGACATGGAAGAAATACTAAAGGTTAACTTCTAAAATTGTAGCCGAAGATAAAAATACTCTCGTTGTCGGCAGGATTCGAACCTGCGCGGGGAGACCCCAATGGATTTCGAGTCCATCGCCTTAACCACTCGGCCACAACAACTTTCTGTAAGCTTTGTGCAAATAATCTGTATGAAAGTTTTCAAGGTGTCCCACAGCAAATTCCTGATGTTCTGCAATGCACTTTTTAAAAACAATACAAACAAGCAGGTACAAGGAGCTCAAATTAGATTAATGGCGCCTAAATAGAGCACGTAAAGGAACAGTTACACAGCTAAGAAAAGGGAAAGAAAGCCTAGGGAAAAAACACAGAAAGAGCCTGTAGATAAAATTATCTTCCTGGGACAGCAGGTTAAGAGAAATTATACAGGGAGCAGTTAAGCTTGTAACACGGGAGAATAAAAAAGAAAATGCCCTTTTATGAAGTGTGTTTGCCTAATCCAGCAAGCACTTTATTTCTATTTCTCTATTTGCTTCTTTTATTGGTAAAGTAAGTTTCAAGTGCACATGCAGGTATGACTGAGAGCCAGGGTATAATATTTTGAAGCGTTTTCACCATCGCTAATGTAGGAAGAGAGGTATGGCAAAGACATGAAAGGGGTAGCAAAAATAAATATGTGAAGAGGCAATAGTGACACCAATATAAGCCACCTATTTATAAAACTGACATGGAAGAAATACTAAAGGTTAACTTCTAAAATTGTAGCCGAAGATGAAAATACTCTCGTTTGTCGGCAGGATTCGAACCTGCGCGGAGAGACCCCAATGGATTTCGCGTCCATCACCTTAACCACTCGGCCACAACAACTTTCTGTAAGCTTTGTGCAAATAATCTGTATGAAAGTTTTCAAGGTGTCCCACAGCAAATTCCTGATGTTCTGCAATGCACTTTTTAAAAACAATAACAACAAGCAGGTACAAGGAGCTCAAATGAGATTAATGGCGCCTAAATAGAGCACGTAAAGGAACAGTTACACAGCTAAGAAAAGAGAAAGAAAGACTAGGGAAAAAGCACAGAAAGAGCCTGTAGATAAAATTATATTCCTGGGACAGCAGGTTAAGAGAAATTACACAGGGAGCAGTTAAGCTTGTAACACGGGAGAATAAAAAAGAAAATGCACTTTTATGAAGTGTGTTTGCCTAATCCAGCAAGCACGTTTGTTCTATTTCTCTATTTGCTTCTTTTATTGGTAAAGTAAGTTTCAAGTGCACATGCAGGAATGACTGAGAGAGCAAGGGTATAATAATTTGAAGCGCTTGCACCAGCGCTGATGTAGGAAGAGAGGTATAGCAAAGACATGAAAGGGGTATTGATAATAAATATGTGAAGAGGCAATAGTGACACCAAAATAAGCTACCTATTTATAAAACTGAGATGGAAGAAATACTAAAGGTTAACTTCTAAAATTGTAGCCGAAGATAAAAATACTCTTGCTGCCGGCAGGATTCGAAACTGCGCTGGGAGACCCCAATGGCTTTCACGTCCATCGCCTTAACCACTCAGCCACAACAACTTACAGTACGTTTTGTGCAAATAATCTGTATGAAAGTTTTCAAGGTGTCCCACAGCAAATTCCTGATGTTCTGCAATGCACTTTTTAAAATCAATACAAACAAGCAGGTACAAGGAGCTCAAATGAGATTAATGGCGCCTAAATAGAGCACGTAAAGCAAAGGAACAGTTACACAGCTAAGAAAAGGGAAAGAAAGACTAGGGAAAAACACAGAAAGAGCCTGTAGATAAAATTATCTTCCTGGGACAGCAGGTTAAGAGAAATTACACAGGGAGCAGTTAAACTTGTAACACGGGAGAATAAAAAAGTAAAATGCACTTTTATGAAGTGTCTTTGCCTAATCCAGCAAGCACTTTTGTTCTATTTCTCTATTTGCTTCTTTTATTGGTAAAGTAAGTTTCAAGTGCACATGCAGATATGACTGAGAGAGCCAGGGTATAATAATTTGAAGCGCTTGCACCAGCGCTGATGTAGGAAGAGAGGTATAGCAAAGACATGAAAGGGGTAGCGATAATAAATATGTGAAGAGGCAAGAGTGACACCAAAATAAGCCACCTATTTATAAAACTGACATGGAAGAAATACTAAAGGTTATCTTCTAAAATTGTAGACGAAGATAAAAATACTCTCGTTGTCAGCAGGATTCGAACCTGCGTGGGAGAAGTCAATGGATTTCGAGCCCATTGCCTTAAACACTCAGCCACAACAACTTACAGTAAGGTTTGTGCAAATAATCTGTATGAAAGTTTTCAAGGTGTCCCACAGCAAATTCCTGATGTTCTGCAATGCACTTTTTAAAAACAATACAAACAAGCAGGTACAAGGAGCTCAAATTAGATTAATGGCGCCTAAATAGAGCACGTAAAGGAACAGTTACACAGCTAAGAAAAGGGAAAGAAAGCCTAGGGGAAAAACACAGAAAGAGCCTGTAGATAAAATTATCTTCCTGGGACAGCAGGTTAAGAAAAATTATACAGGGAGCAGTTAAGCTTGTAACACGGGAGAATAAAAAAGAAAATGCCCTTTTATGAAGTGTGTTTGCCTAATCCAGCAAGCACTTTATTTCTATTTCTCTATTTGCTTCTTTTATTGGTAAAGTAAGTTTCAAGTGCACATGCAGGTATGTCTGAGAGCCAGGGTATAATATTTTGAAGCGTTTGCACCATCGCTAATGTAGGAAGAGATGTATGGCAAAGACATGAAAGGGGTAGCAAAAATAAATATGTGAAGAGGCAATAGTGACACCAGTATAAGCCACCTATTTATAAAACTGACATGGATGAAATACTAAAGGTTAACTTCTAAAATTGTAGCCGAAGCCGAAAATACTCTCGTTGTCGGCAGCATTTGAACCTTCGCAGGGAGACTTCGAGTCCATCGACTTAACCACTCGGCCACAACACCTTACTGCAAGCTTGGTGCAAATAATCTGTATGAAAGTTTTCAAGGTGTCCCACAGCAAATTCCTGATGTTCTGCAATGCACTTTTTAAAAACAATACAAACAAGCAGGTACAAGGAGCTCAAATGAGATTAATGGCGCCTAAATAGAGCACGTAAAGGAACAGTTACACAGCTAAGAAAAGGGAAAGAAAGACTAGGGAAAAAACACAGAAAGAGCCTGTAGATAAAATTATCTTCCTGGGACAGCAGGTTAAGAGAAATTACACAGGGAGCAGTTAAGCTTGTAACACGGGAGAATAAAAAAGAAAATGCAGTTTTATGAAGTGTGTTTGCCTAATCCAGCAAGCACTTTTGTTCTATTTCTCTAATTGCTTCTTTCATTGGTAAAGTAAGTTTCAAGTACACATGCAGGTATGACTGAGAGAGCCAGGGTATAATATTTTGAAGCGTTTGCACCATCGCTAATGTAGGAAGAGAGGTATAGCAAAGACATGAAAGGGGTAGCAAAAATAAATATGTGAAGAGGCAATAGTGACACCAATATAAGCCACCTATTTATAAAACTGACATGGAAGAAATACTAAAGGTTAACTTCTAAAATTGTATCAGAAGACGAAAATACTCTCGTTGTCGGCAGGAATCGAGCCTGCGCGGGGAGACCCCAATGGATTTCGAGTCCATCGCCTTAACCACTCAGCCACAACAAGGTACTGTAAACTTTGTGCAAATAATCTGTATGAAAGTTTTCAAGGTGTCCCACAGCAAATTCCTGATGTTCTGCAATGCACTTTTTAAAAACCATACAAACAAGCAGGTACAAGGAGCTCAAATGAGATTAATGGCGCCTAAATAGAGCTCGTAAAGGAACAGTTACACAGCTAAGAAAAGGGAAAGAAAGACTAGGTAAAAAACACAGAAAGAGCCTGTAGATAAAATTATCTTCCTGGGACAGCAGGTTAAGAGAAATTACACAGGGAGCAGTTAAGCTTGTAACACGGGAGAATAAAAAAGAAAATAAAGTTTTATGAAGTGTGTTTGCCTAATCCAGCAAGCACTTTTGTTCTATTTCTCTATTTGCTTCTTTCATTGGTAAAGTAAGTTTCAAGTACACATGCAGGTATGACTGAGAGAGCCAGGGTATAATATTTCGTAGCGTTTGCACCATCGCTAATGTAGGAAGAGAGGTATAGCAAAGACATGAAAGGGGTAGCAAAAATAAATATGTGAAGAGGCAATAGTGACACCAATATAAGCCACCTATTTATAAAACTGACATGGAAGAAATACTAAAGGTTAACTTCTAAAATTGTAGCCGAAGATAAAAATACTCTCGTTGTCGGCTGGATTCGAACCTGCGCGGGGAGACCCCAATGGATTTCGAGTCCATCGCCTTAACCACTCGGCCACAACAACTTTCTGTAAGCTTTGTGCAAATAATCTGTATGAAAGTTTTCAAGGTGTCCCACAGCAAATTCCTGATGTTCTGCAATGCACTTTTTAAAAACAATACAAACAAGCAGGTACAAGGAGCTCAAATGAGATTAATGGCGCCTAAATAGAGCACGTAAAGGAACAGTTACACAGCTAAGAAAAGAGAAAGAAAGACTAGGGAAAAAACACAGAAAGAGCCTGTAGATAAAATTATCTTCCTGGGACAGCAGGTTAAGAGAAATTACACAGGGAGCAGTTAAGCTTGTAACACGGGAGAATAAAAAAGAAAATGCAGTTTTATGAAGTGTGTTTGCCTAATCCAGCAAGCACTTTTGTTCTATTTCTCTATTTGCTTCTTTCATTGGTAAAGTAAGTTTCAAGTACACATGCAGGTATGACTGAGAGAGCCAGGGTATAATATTTTGAAGCGTTTGCACCATCGCTAATGTAGGAAGAGAGGTATAGCAAAGACATGAAAGGGGTAGCAAAAATAAATATGTGAAGAGGCAATAGTGACACCAATATAAGCCACCTATTTATAAAACTGACATGGAAGAAATACTAAAGGTTAACTTCTAAAATTGTATCAGAAGACGAAAATACTCTCGTTGTTGGCAGGATTCGAACCTGCGCGGGGAGACCCCAATGGATTTCGAGTCCATCCCCTTAACCACTCGGCCACAACAACTTACTGTAAGCCAGGGGTGCCCAAACCAGTCCTGGCGGGCCATATCCATGCCAGATTTTTGGGATATCCCCATCTGGGGATCACGGTTCGATCCCCGGCACCGGCGGCAGATTAGCCCAGCACCAGGTGACTCTGGGAAATAGCTGGCGCCGCGGCTAGGGCGGCTGACTCCGGAATCTGGAGATTTTTTTATTTAAGGTTTTTGTAGAGCACGTAGTAACCCTCGAGCATCCCAGAGATCAGGGTTCGATCCCCGGCACCGGCCGCAGATTAGCCCAGCACCACGTGACTCTGGGAAATAGCTGGCGCCGCGGCTAGGGAGGCTGACTCCGGAATCTGGAGATCACGGTTCGATCCCCGGCACCGGCGGCAGATTAGCCCAGCACCAGGTGACTCTGGGAAATAGCTGGCGCCGCGGCTAGGGCGGCTGACTCCGGAATCTGGAGATTTTTTTATTTAAGGTTTTTGTAGAGCGCGTAGTAACCCTCGAGCATCCCAGAGATCAGGGTTCGATCCCCGGCACCGGCCGCAGATTAGCCCAGCACCACGTGACTCTGGGAAATAGCTGGCGCCGCGGCTAGGGCGGCTGACTCCGGAATCTGGGGATCACGGTTCGATCCCCGGCACCGGCGGCAGATTAGCCCAGCAGCATGTGACTCTGGGCAATAGCTTGCTTAATCTTCCCAACGGCCCCTAGCGCCTAGAGACCCTTACGGGTGATTGTGCGCCTTACAAATGTGGATTATTATTATTATTTGGGCCGATTCCGATCCGGTTCGTAAAAGCACATCTGCCCGAATCTGTCGGACAACCACGTACGCCCGGGAGAGGACTGCCCGGGACCCGTGGAGCCCGTCCTGGTCACTCTGACCTGCCATCGGCCTGGAGAAGGGAGCGCCGGACGCCCGGGGGGAGGACTGCCCGGGACCCGTGGAGCCCGTCCTGGGCACTCTGACCTGCCGTCTGCCCGGGGAAGGGAGCCCCGGACGCCCGGGGGGAGGACTGCCCGGGACCCATGGAGCCCGTCCTGGGCACTCTGACCTGCCGACGGCCCGGGGAAGGGAGCCCCGGACGCCCGGGGGAGGACTGCCCGGGACCCGTGGAACTCGTCCTGGGCACTCTGACATGCCGCTGACCCGGGGAAGGGAACCCCGAACGCCCGGGAGCCGTGGAGCCCGTCCTGGGCACTCTGACAAGCCGTCGGACCGGGGAAGGGAGCCCCGGACGCCCGGGACCCTTGGAGCCTGTCCTGGGAACTCCGGCATGCCGTTGGCCCAGGGAAGGGAGTCCCAGATACCCGGGACCCGTGGAGCCCGTCATGGGCACTCTGACAAGCCGGTGTCCCGGGGAAGGGAGCCCCGGACGCCCGGGACTCGTGGAGCCCGTCCTGGGCACTCTGGCATGCCGTTGGCCTGGGGAAGGGAGCCCCGGACGCCCGGTGGGGGAGGACTGCCAGGGACCCGTGGAGCCCGTCCTGGGCACTTTGACCTGCCGTTGGCCTGGAGATGGAAGCCCCGGATGCCTGGGGGAGGACTGCCCGGGACCCATGGAGCCCGTCCCGGGTACTTTGCCATGCTGTTGGCCTCCTGGAGATGGGTGCCCCGGACGCCCGGGGGAGGACTGCCCGGGACGTATGGAGCCCGTCCCGGGCACTTTTCCATGCCGTCGGCAGGGATGGAGCCCCGGACGCCCGGGGGACGACTGCCCAAGAGCCATGGAGCCCGTCCTGGGCAATTTGACAAGCCGTTGGCCTGGAGGAAGGAAGCCCCGGGTGGCCTAGGGAGGTGTTACCCAGGCATAGCCCATCTGGTCCCCCTAGCAGAGAACCACCAACCTTGGAGGGGTGTCCGGGCGTACCCTGTCCCTAGTAATCCGGAGGGAAATTACCTGACTTTCTTGCAATCTGTGCACACGAGGTGACAGAGGGGACCCAAGGCGCGAAAGTACCCGACCTCCTGGAGCCCTCGCTGGGATCCGGGAGGCGAATGGCACCTCATCATGACTTCCAGGGCGACCAGATGGCCGAGGCGAGAGGGGCGACCAGATGGCCGGGACCAAAATGACGCCAATCTGCC
>NC_136073.1:161857075-161874575 GCF_964261635.1 Lissotriton helveticus | reverse complement strand
CGACCCGGGGCCCGCCCGGGCCCCTGGACCGAGCCGGGGCTCCCAAGCCCGG
This sequence comes from Lissotriton helveticus, assembly GCF_964261635.1. Lineage (NCBI taxonomy): Eukaryota > Metazoa > Chordata > Amphibia > Caudata > Salamandridae > Lissotriton > Lissotriton helveticus. The sequence goes on along the minus strand of NC_136073.1, from coordinate 161,874,523 downwards.
AGGTGCATGGGACGCCTCCCCGGTCCCTCCGGACCCCGTCCCGGGCACCCTGCCACGCAGCAGGACCAAGGACAGAGCCCGGGGTGGGGAGGCCGCCCTCCCCGGGCCCTCAGGGGCCCTAGCCACTGCTCCTGAACCCAGCCAAGCAAGGGGAGGCTCCCCGGGAACAACGGAACCCATTCCTAGGCCCTTGGCAGTGCGGTAGGCTGGGAGACAGGGACCAGGGCCGGAGCACCCGACCCGGGGCCCGCCCGGGCCCCTGGACCCAGCCGGGGCTCCCAAGCCCGGAGGCGCATGGGACGCCTCCCCGGACCCATGGAGCCCGTCCTGGGCATTGAGCCATGCCGTTGGCCTGGAGATGGGTGCCCCGGACGCCCGGGGGGAGGTCTGTCTGGGACACATGGAGCCCGTCCTGGGCATTGAACCATGCCGTTGGCCTGGAGAAGGGAGCCCCGGACGCCCGGGGGAGGACTGCCCGGTACCCGTGGAGCCCTTCCCGGGTACTTTGCAACGCCGTTGGCCTCCTGGAGATGGGTGCCCCGAACGCCCGGGGGGTGGGCTGCCCGGGACCCGTGGAGCCCATCCTGGGCACTCTGACCTGCTGTTGGCCCGGGGGAGGGACCCCAGACGACCGGGACCCGTGGAGCCCGTCCTTGGCACTCTGACAAGCCGTTGGCCCGGTGAAGGGAGCCCCAGACGACCGGGACCTGTGGAGCCCGTCCTGGGCACTCCTGTATGCCGTTTGCCCGGGGAAGGGAGCCCCGGACGTCCGGGACCCGTGGAGCCCGTCCTGGGCACTCCTGTATGCCGTTGGCCCGGGGAAGGGAGCCCCGGACGTCCGGGACCCGTGGAGCCCGTCCTGGGCACTCTGAAATGCTTTGGCCCGGGGAAGGGAGCCCCGGACACCCGGGGGGGAGGACTGCCCGGGACCCGTGGAACTCGTCCTGGGCACTCTGACATGCCGCTGGCCCGGGGAAGGGTGCCCCGGACGCCCGGGGCCCGTGGAGCCCGTCCTGGGCACTCTGACAAGCTGTTGGCCCGGGGAAGGGAGACCTGGACGCCCGGAACCCGTGGAGCCCGTCCTGGGCACTCTGAAATGCTTTGGCCCGGGGAAGGGAGCCCCGTACGCCCGGGGGAGGACTGCCCGGGACCCGTGGAACTGGTCCTGGGCACTCTGACATGCCGCTGGCCCGGGGAAGGGTGCCCCGGATGACCGGGGCCCGTGGAGCCCGTCCTGGGCACTCTGACATGCCGCTGGCCCGGGGAAGGGAGCCCCGGACGCCCGGGGCCCGTGGAGCCCGTCCCGGGCACTCTGCCATGCCGTCAGCCTGGATGGAGCCCCGGACGCCCGGGGGGGCGAAGGCCCGGGACGCATGGAGCCTGTCCCGGGCACTCTGCCATGCCGTCGGCCTGGATGGAGCACCGGACGCCCGGGGGACGACTGCCCAAGAGCCATGGAGCCCGTCCTGGGCAATTTGACATGCAGTTGGCCTGGAGGAAGGAAGCTCCGGGTGGCCTAGGGAGGTGTTGCCCAGGCATATCCCATCTGGTCCCCATGGCAGAGAACCACCAACCCTGGAGGGGTGTCCGGGCATACCCTGCCCCATAGTAATCCGGAGGCAAATTACCCCCCTTTCTTGCAATCTGTGCACGCGAGGTGACAGAGGGGACCCAAGGCGTGAAAGAACCCGACCTCATGGAGCCCTCGCTGGGATCCGGGAGGCGAATGGCACCTCATTAAGACTTCCAGGGAAGTTCGGCCATCTGGTCCCCCCCATAGGAAAGCGTTGCGGGCGACCAGATGCCCGAGGGGATCCGGGCGACCAGATGGCCGAGGGAATCCGGGCGACCAGATGGCTGGGCATGGAGGTGAAGCCGCCTGGACTCTTCCCCACCCCGTCCCCGTCCCGGGACGAATGCCCGGGACGCATGGAGCCCGTCCTGGCCACTTGACGTCCCGTCCTGGGCATTGAACCATGCCGTCGGCCTGGAGAAGGGAGCCCCCGGACGCCCGGGGGAGGACTGCCCGGTACCCGTGGAGCCCTTCCCGGGTACTTTGCAACGCCGTTGGCCTCCTGGAGATGGGTGCCCCAGATGCCCGGGGGTGGGCTGCCCGGGACCCATGGAGCCCGTCCTGGGCACTTTTACATGCCGTCGGCCTGGAGGTGGGTGCCCTGGACGCCCGGGGGAGGCCTGCCCGGGACCCGTGGAGCCCCTCCCGGGTACTTTGCCAATGCCGTTGGCCTCATGGAGATGGGTGCCCCGGACGCCCGGGGGGAGGACTGCCCGGTACCCATGGAGTCCTTTCCGGGTACTTTGCAACGCCGTTGGCCTCCTGGAGATATGTGCCCCGAACGCCCGGGGGGAGGGCTGTCCGGGGCCCATGGAGCCCGTCCTGGGCACTGTGACATGCCGTCGGCCTGGAGGTGGGAGCCCCGGACGCCCGGGGGAAGGCTGCCCGGGACCCGTGGAGCCCTTCCCGGGTACTTTGCCATCCCGTTGGCCTCCTGGAGATGGGTGCCCCGGACGCCCGGGGGAGGTCTGTCCGGGGCCCATGCAGCCCGTCCTGGGCAGTGTGACATGCCGTCGGCCTAAAGGTGGGAGCCCCGGACGCCCGGGGGAAGGCTGCCCGGGACCCGTGGAGCCCTTCCCGGGTACATTGCCATCCCGTTGGCCTCATGGAGATGGGTGCCCCGGACGCCCAGGGGAGGTCTGTCCGGGACACGTGGAGCCCGTCCTGGGCATTGAGCCATGCCGTTGGCCCGGAGAATGGAGCCCCCAGACGCCCGGGGGAGGTGTTGCCCAGGCATATCTCATCTGGTCCCCCGGGCAGAGAACCACCAGCCCTGTAGAGGTGTCCGGGCGTACCCTGCCCCTAGTAATCCAGAGGGAAATTACCCCCCTTTCTTGCAATCCGTGCACGCGAGGTGACAGAGGGGACCCAAGGCGTAAAAGAACCCGACCTCATGGAGCCCTAGCTGGGATCCAGGAGCCGAATGGCACCTCATCGGGACTTCCAGGGAAGCCCGGCCATCTGGTCGCCCCATCGGAAAGCATCGCGGGCGACCAGAGGGCCGGGATCGAAAGGACTCCCAGCTCCCCATCCATCCCAAGCCTTCGCGGTAGGGTTCCTGACTGCCTGCCCACGCAAGGCAGGGCTCTTGGACCCCGGCTGGGCCTCAGGCGCAGGTTGGACCACCGGAGCTCTAGGGCCCGGACGACCTGGGGGAGGAATGCCCGGGACCCGTGGAGCCCGTCCTGGGTACTTTGACATGCCGTCGGCCTGGAGGTGGGTGCCCCGGACGCCCCGGGGGAAGCTGCCCGGGACCCATGGAGCCCGTCCTGGGTACTTTGACATTCCGTCGGCCTGGAGGTGGGAGCCCCGGACGCCCGGGGGGAGGTCTGCCCGGGACCCATGGAGCCCGTCCTGGGTACTTTGCCAATGCCGTTGGCCTCATGGAGATGGGTGCCCCGGACGCCCGGGGGACGAATGCCCGGGACGCATGGAGCCCGTCCTGGGCACTTTTCCATGCCTTCGGCCTGGAGCCCCCAGACACCCAGGGGAGGACCACCGTGAAAACCATGGAGCCCGACCCGGGCACTCTGCCATACCGTCAGCCTAGATGGAGCCCCGGACGCCCAGGGGACGAATGCCCGGGACGCATGGAGCCCGTCCTGGGCACTTTTCAATGCCGTCAGCCTGGATGGAGCCCCGGACGCCCGGGGGACGACTGCCCAGGAGCCATGGAGCCCGTCCTGGGCAATTTGACATGCAGTTGGCCTGGAGGAAGGAAGCCCCGGGTGGCCTAGGGAGGTGTTGCCCAGGCATAGCCCATCTGGTCCCCATGGCAGAGAACCACCAGCCTCGGAGGGGTGTCCGGGCGTACCCTTCTCCCTAGTAATCCGGAGGAAAATTACCCCCTTTTCTTGTAATCTGTGCACGCGAGGTGACAGAGGGGACCCAAGGCGCGAATGTACCCAACCTCCTGGAGCCCTCGCTGGGATCCGGGCGGCGAATGGCACCTCATCGGGACTTCCAGGGAAGTTCGGCCATCTGGTCGCCCCATAGGAAAGCGTTGCGGGCGACCAGATGCCCGAGGGGATCCGGGCGACCAGATGGCCGAGGGAATCTGGGCGATCAGATGGCTGGACACGGAAGTGAAGCCGCCTGGACTCTCCCGACCCTGTCCCCGTCCCCGTGCCCGTGCCCGGGATGCATGGAGCCCGTCCTGGGCACTTTTCCATGCCTTCGGCCTGGAGCCCCCAGACACCCAGGGGAGGACCACCGTGAAAGCCATGGAGCCCGACCCAGGCACTCTGCCATGCCGTCGGCCTGGATGGAGCCCCGGACGCCCGGGGGACAAATGCCCGGGACGCATGGAGCCCGTCCTGGGCACTTTTCCATGCCTTCGGCATGGAGCACCCCGACACCCTGGGGAGGACCACCCTGGAAACCATGGAGCCCGACCCGGGCACTCTGCCATGCCGTCGGCCTGGATGGAGCCCCGGACGCCCGGGGGACAAATGCCCGGGACGCATGGAGCCCGTCCTGGGTACTTTTCCATGCCGTCGGCCAGGAGCCCCCTGACACCCAGGGGAGGACCACCGTGAAAACCATGGAGCCCGACCCGGGCACTCTGCCATACCGTCAGCCTGGATGTAGCCCCGGACGCCCGGGGGACGAATGCCCGGGACGCATGGAGCCCATCCCGGGCACTCTGCCATGCCGTCCCGACAAATTCGTACGGACTCCTAACCTTACGACACGGATCGGAATCGAGCCCTCTCTGACCCAGCAGTTTCAGGCGCCCGGGGGACGAATGCCCGGGACGCATGGAGCCCGACCCGGGCACACTGCCTTGCCGCCGGCCTGGATGGAGCCCCGGACGCCCGGGGGACGAATGCCCGGGACGCATGGAGCCCGTCCCGGGCACTCTGCCATGCCGTCGGCCTGGATGGAGCCCCGGACGCCCGGGGGACGACTGCCCAAGAGCCATGGAGCCCATCCCGGGCACTCTGCCATGCCGTCCCGACAAATTTGTACGGACTCCTAACCTTCCGACACGGATCGGAATCGAGCCCTTTCTGACCCAGCAGATTTCAGGTTGATTTGCTATATACTTTACGTACGATTTTATGGGGGCCGATTCCGATCCGGTACGTAAAAGCAAATACGACCGACATGTCGGACAACCACGTACACCCAGGGGATAGGACTGCCCGGGTCACATGGACCCCGTCCTGGGCACTCTGATCTGCCGCCGGCGCCGGGGATCGAACCGTGATCACCAGATGGGGATATCCCAAAAATCTGGCATGGATACGGCCCGCCAGGACAGGTTTGGGCACCCCTGTTGTACGGACTCCCAAGCCCTACGGTCCTTCTGACACGGATCGGAATCGAACTCAGCAGATTTCGCGTTGACTGCCTCTATATCAGGGGTGCCCAAACCAGTCCTGGCGGGCCGTATCCATGCCAGATTTTTGGGATATCCCCATCTGGGGATCACGGTTCGATCCCCGGCACCGGCGGCAGATTAGCCCAGCACCAGGTGACTCTGGGAAATAGCTGGCGCCGCGGCTAGGTCGGCTGACTCCGGAATCTGGAGATTTTTTTATTTAAGGTTTTTGTAGAGCGCGTAGTAACCCTCGAGCATCCCAGAGATCAGGGTTCGATCCCCGGCACCGGCCGCAGATTAGCCCAGCACCACGTGACTCTGGGAAATAGCTGGCGCCGCGGCTAGGGAGGCTGACTCCGGAATCTGGAGATCACGGTTCGATCCCCGGCACCGGCGGCAGATTAGCCCAGCACCAGGTGACTCTGGGAAATAGCTGGCGCCGCGGCTAGGGCGGCTGACTCCGGAATCTGGAGATTTTTTTATTTAAGGTTTTTGTAGAGCGCGTAGTAACCCTCGAGCATCCCAGAGATCAGGGTTCGATCCCCGGCACCGGCCGCAGATTAGCCCAGCACCACTTGACTCTGGGAAATAGCTGGCGCCGCGGCTAGGGCGGCTGACTCCGGAATCTGGGGATCACGGTTCGATCCCCGGCACCGGCGGCAGATTAGCCCAGCACCATGTGACTCTGGGCAATAGCTTGCTTAATCTTCCCAACGGCCCCTAGCGCCTAGAGACCCTTACGGGTGATTGTGCGCCTTACAAATGTGGATTATTATTATTATTTGGGCCGATTCCGATCCGGTTCGTAAAAGCACATCTGCCCGAATCTGTCGGACAACCACGTACGCCCGGGAGAGGACTGCCCGGGACCCGTGGAGCCCGTCCTGGTCACTCTGACCTGCCATCGGCCTGGAGAAGGGAGCGCCAGACGCCCGGGGGGAGGACTGCCCGGGACCCGTGGAGCCCGTCCTGGGCACTCTGACCTGCCGTCTGCCCGGGGAAGGGAGCCCCGGACGCCCGGGGGGAGGACTGCCCGGGACCCATGGAGCCCGTCCTGGGCACTCTGACCTGCCGACGGCCCGGGGAAGGGAGCCCCGGACGCCCGGGGGAGGACTGCCCGGGACCCGTGGAACTCGTCCTGGGCACTCTGACATGCCGCTGACCCGGGGAAGGGAACCCCGAACGCCCGGGAGCCGTGGAGCCCGTCCTGGGCACTCTGACAAGCCGTCGGACCGGGGAAGGGAGCCCCGGACGCCCGGGACCCTTGGAGCCTGTCCTGGGAACTCCGGCATGCCGTTGGCCCAGGGAAGGGAGTCCCAGATACCCGGGACCCGTGGAGCCCGTCATGGGCACTCTGACAAGCCGGTGTCCCGGGGAAGGGAGCCCCGGACGCCCGGGACTCGTGGAGCCCGTCCTGGGCACTCTGGCATGCCGTTGGCCTGGGGAAGGGAGCCCCGGACGCCCGGTGGGGGAGGACTGCCAGGGACCCGTGGAGCCCGTCCTGGGCACTTTGACCTGCCGTTGGCCTGGAGATGGAAGCCCCGGATGCCTGGGGGAGGACTGCCCGGGACCCATGGAGCCCGTCCCGGGTACTTTGCCATGCTGTTGGCCTCCTGGAGATGGGTGCCCCGGACGCCCGGGGGAGGACTGCCCGGGACGTATGGAGCCCGTCCCGGGCACTTTTCCATGCCGTCGGCAGGGATGGAGCCCCGGACGCCCGGGGGACGACTGCCCAAGAGCCATGGAGCCCGTCCTGGGCAATTTGACAAGCCGTTGGCCTGGAGGAAGGAAGCCCCGGGTGGCCTAGGGAGGTGTTACCCAGGCATAGCCCATCTGGTCCCCCTAGCAGAGAACCACCAACCTTGGAGGGGTGTCCGGGCGTACCCTGTCCCTAGTAATCCGGAGGGAAATTACCTGACTTTCTTGCAATCTGTGCACACGAGGTGACAGAGGGGACCCAAGGCGCGAAAGTACCCGACCTCCTGGAGCCCTCGCTGGGATCCGGGAGGCGAATGGCACCTCATCATGACTTCCAGGGCGACCAGATGGCCGAGGCGAGAGGGGCGACCAGATGGCCGGGACCAAAATGATGCCAATCTGCCTGCCCCGGAGCTGCAGGGCTCTGGGGCTGCAGGGTTCCGGGGGCTGCAAAGCTGCAGGTCTCTGGGGCTGCAGGGCTCCGGGGCTTCAGGCCTCCCCGGGCCCTGATGGACCCTCCGTCCCGGGCGCCCCGGACCCCCGGCCGGATTGCTGGACGGAGGGGTACCAGCACCCTCGGGGCCTGGCCAGACGGAGTTCAAGCCCCGGGTCCGGTCCCACCTTCCGAACCCTAGCCAGGCTGGGGAGAGCCTCCCCGGGCCCCGGTGGAGCCCCGTCCCCAGCGCCCGGACCCACTGGTGGCCTGCGGGACAGGGGGCTCCAGCACCCTCGGGGCCTGGCCAGATGGAGTTCAAGCCCCGGGTCCGGTCCCACCTTCCGAACCCTAGCCAGGCTGGGGAGAGCCTCCCCGGGCCCCGGTGGAGCCCCGTCCCCAGCGCCCGGACCCACTGGTGGCCTGCGGGACAGGGGGCTCCAGCACCCTCGGGGCCTGGCCAGATGGAGTTCAAGCCACGGGTCAGGTCCCAGGTCCCGGACGACCTGGGGGAGGAATGCCCGGGACCCGTGGAGCCCGTCCTGGGTACTTTGACATGCCGTCGGCCTGGAGGTGGGTGCCCCGGACGCCCCGGGGGAAGCTGCCCGGGACCCATGGAGCCCGTCCTGGGTACTTTGACATTCCGTCGGCCTGGAGGTGGGAGCCCCGGACGCCCGGGGGGAGGTCTGCCCGGGACCCATGGAGCCCGTCCTGGGTACTTTGCCAATGCCGTTGGCCTCATGGAGATGGGTGCCCCGGACGCCCGGGGGACGAATGCCCGGGACGCATGGAGCCCGTCCTGGGCACTTTTCCATGCCTTCGGCCTGGAGCCCCCAGACACCCAGGGGAGGACCACCGTGAAAACCATGGAGCCCGACCCGGGCACTCTGCCATACCGTCAGCCTAGATGGAGCCCCGGACGCCCAGGGGACGAATGCCCGGGACGCATGGAGCCCGTCCTGGGCACTTTTCAATGCCGTCAGCCTGGATGGAGCCCCGGACGCCCGGGGGACGACTGCCCAGGAGCCATGGAGCCCGTCCTGGGCAATTTGACATGCAGTTGGCCTGGAGGAAGGAAGCCCCGGGTGGCCTAGGGAGGTGTTGCCCAGGCATAGCCCATCTGGTCCCCATGGCAGAGAACCACCAGCCTCGGAGGGGTGTCCGGGCGTACCCTTCTCCCTAGTAATCCGGAGGAAAATTACCCCCTTTTCTTGTAATCTGTGCACGCGAGGTGACAGAGGGGACCCAAGGCGCGAATGTACCCAACCTCCTGGAGCCCTCGCTGGGATCCGGGCGGCGAATGGCACCTCATCGGGACTTCCAGGGAAGTTCGGCCATCTGGTCGCCCCATAGGAAAGCGTTGCGGGCAACCAGATGCCCGAGGGGATCCGGGCGACCAGATGGCCGAGGGAATCTGGGCGATCAGATGGCTGGACACGGAAGTGAAGCCGCCTGGACTCTCCCGACCCTGTCCCCGTCCCCGTGCCCGTGCCCGGGACGCATGGAGCCCGTCCTGGGCACTTTTCCATGCCTTCGGCCTGGAGCCCCCAGACACCCAGGGGAGGACCACCGTGAAAGCCATGGAGCCCGACCCAGGCACTCTGCCATGCCGTCGGCCTGGATGGAGCCCCGGACGCCCGGGGGACAAATGCCCGGGACGCATGGAGCCCGTCCTGGGCACTTTTCCATGCCTTCGGCATGGAGCGCCCCGACACCCTGGGGAGGACCACCCTGGAAACCATGGAGCCCGACCCGGGCACTCTGCCATGCCGTCAGCCTGGATGGAGCCCCGGACGCCCGGGGGACAAATGCCCGGGACGCATGGAGCCCGTCCTGGGTACTTTTCCATGCCGTCGGCCAGGAGCCCCCTGACACCCAGGGGAGGACCACCGTGAAAACCATGGAGCCCGACCCGGGCACTCTGCCATACCGTCAGCCTGGATGTAGCCCCGGACGCCCGGGGGACGAATGCCCGGGACGCATGGAGCCCGTCCCGGGCACTCTGCCATGCCGTCCCGACAAATTCGTACGGACTCCTAACCTTACGACACGGATCGGAATCGAGCCCTCTCTGACCCAGCAGTTTCAGGCGCCCGGGGGACGAATGCCCGGGACGCATGGAGCCCGACCCGGGCACACTGCCTTGCCGCCGGCCTGGATGGAGCCCCGGACGCCCGGGGGACGAATGCCCGGGACGCATGGAGCCCGTCCCGGGCACTCTGCCATGCCGTCGGCCTGGATGGAGCCCCGGACGCCCGGGGGACGACTGCCCAAGAGCCATGGAGCCCATCCCGGGCACTCTGCCATGCCGTCCCGACAAATTCGTACGGACTCCTAACCTTCCGACACGGATCGGAATCGAGCCCTTTCTGACCCAGCAGATTTCAGGTTGATTTGCTATATACTTTACGTACGATTTTATGGGGGCCGATTCCGATCCGGTACGTAAAAGCAAATACGACCGACATGTCGGACAACCACGTACACCCAGGGGATAGGACTGCCCGGGTCACATGGACCCCGTCCTGGGCACTCTGATCTGCCGCCGGCGCCGGGGATCGAACCGTGATCACCAGATGGGGATATCCCAAAAATCTGGCATGGATACGGCCCGCCAGGACAGGTTTGGGCACCCCTGTTGTACGGACTCCCAAGCCCTACGGTCCTTCTGACACGGATCGGAATCGAACCCAGCAGATTTCGCGTTGACTGCCTCTATATCAGGGGTGCCCAAACCAGTCCTGGCGGGCCGTATCCATGCCAGATTTTTGGGATATCCCCATCTGGGGATCACGGTTCGATCCCCGGCACCGGCGGCAGATTAGCCCAGCACCAGGTGACTCTGGGAAATAGCTGGCGCCGCGGCTAGGGCGGCTGACTCCGGAATCTGGAGATTTTTTTATTTAAGGTTTTTGTAGAGCGCGTAGTAACCCTCGAGCATCCCAGAGATCAGGGTTCGATCCCCGGCACCGGCCGCAGATTAGCCCAGCACCACGTGACTCTGGGAAATAGCTGGCGCCGCGGCTAGGGAGGCTGACTCCGGAATCTGGAGATCACGGTTCGATCCCCGGCACCGGCAGCAGATTAGCCCAGCACCAGGTGACTCTGGGAAATAGCTGGCGCCGCGGCTAGGGCGGCTGACTCCGGAATCTGGAGATTTTTTTATTTAAGGTTTTTGTAGAGCGCGTAGTAACCCTCGAGCATCCCAGAGATCAGGGTTCGATCCCCGGCACCGGCCGCAGATTAGCCCAGCACCACTTGACTCTGGGAAATAGCTGGCGCCGCGGCTAGGGCGGCTGACTCCGGAATCTGGGGATCACGGTTCGATCCCCGGCACCGGCGGCAGATTAGCCCAGCACCATGTGACTCTGGGCAATAGCTTGCTTAATCTTCCCAACGGCCCCTAGCGCCTAGAGACCCTTACGGGTGATTGTGCGCCTTACAAATGTGGATTATTATTATTATTTGGGCCGATTCCGATCCGGTTCGTAAAAGCACATCTGCCCGAATCTGTCGGACAACCACGTACGCCCGGGAGAGGACTGCCCGGGACCCGTGGAGCCCGTCCTGGTCACTCTGACCTGCCATCGGCCTGGAGAAGGGAGCGCCAGACGCCCGGGGGGAGGACTGCCCGGGACCCGTGGAGCCCGTCCTGGGCACTCTGACCTGCCGTCTGCCCGGGGAAGGGAGCCCCGGACGCCCGGGGGGAGGACTGCCCGGGACCCATGGAGCCCATCCTGGGCACTCTGACCTGCCGACGGCCCGGGGAAGGGAGCCCCGGACGCCCGGGGGAGGACTGCCCGGGACCCGTGGAACTCGTCCTGGGCACTCTGACATGCCGCTGACCCGGGGAAGGGAACCCCGAACGCCCGGGAGCCGTGGAGCCCGTCCTGGGCACTCTGACAAGCCGTCGGACCGGGGAAGGGAGCCCCGGACGCCCGGGACCCTTGGAGCCTGTCCTGGGAACTCCGGCATGCCGTTGGCCCAGGGAAGGGAGTCCCAGATACCCGGGACCCGTGGAGCCCGTCATGGGCACTCTGACAAGCCGGTGTCCCGGGGAAGGGAGCCCCGGACGCCCGGGACTCGTGGAGCCCGTCCTGGGCACTCTGGCATGCCGTTGGCCTGGGGAAGGGAGCCCCGGACGCCCGGTGGGGGAGGACTGCCAGGGACCCGTGGAGCCCGTCCTAGGCACTTTGACCTGCCGTTGGCCTGGAGATGGAAGCCCCGGATGCCTGGGGGAGGACTGCCCGGGACCCATGGAGCCCGTCCCGGGTACTTTGCCATGCTGTTGGCCTCCTGGAGATGGGTGCCCCGGACGCCCGGGGGAGGACTGCCCGGGACGTATGGAGCCCGTCCCGGGCACTTTTCCATGCCGTCGGCAGGGATGGAGCCCCGGACGCCCGGGGGACGACTGCCCAAGAGCCATGGAGCCCGTCCTGGGCAATTTGACAAGCCGTTGGCCTGGAGGAAGGAAGCCCCGGGTGGCCTAGGGAGGTGTTACCCAGGCATAGCCCATCTGGTCCCCCTAGCAGAGAACCACCAACCTTGGAGGGGTGTCCGGGCGTACCCTGTCCCTAGTAATCCGGAGGGAAATTACCTGACTTTCTTGCAATCTGTGCACACGAGGTGACAGAGGGGACCCAAGGCGCGAAAGTACCCGACCTCCTGGAGCCCTCGCTGGGATCCGGGAGGCGAATGGCACCTCATCATGACTTCCAGGGCGACCAGATGGCCGAGGCGAGAGGGGCGACCAGATGGCCGGGACCAAAATGACGCCAATCTGCCTGCCCCGGAGCTGCAGGGCTCTGGGGCTGCAGGGTTCCGGGGGCTGCAAAGCTGCAGGTCTCTGGGGCTGCAGGGCTCCGGGGCTTCAGGCCTCCCCGGGCCCTGATGGACCCTCCGTCCCGGGCGCCCCGGACCCCCGGCCGGATTGCTGGACGGAGGGGTACCAGCACCCTCGGGGCCTGGCCAGACGGAGTTCAAGCCCCGGGTCCGGTCCCACCTTCCGAACCCTAGCCAGGCTGGGGAGAGCCTCCCCGGGAACCGGTGGAGCCCCGTCCCCAGCGCCCGGACCCACTGGTGGCCTGCGGGACAGGGGGCTCCAGCACCCTCGGGGCCTGGCCAGATGGAGTTCAAGCCCCGGGTCCGGTCCCACCTTCCGAACCCTAGCCAGGCTGGGGAGAGCCTCCCCGGGCCCCGGTGGAGCCCCGTCCCCAGCGCCCGGACCCACTGGTGGCCTGCGGGACAGGGGGCTCCAGCACCCTCGGGGCCTGGCCAGATGGAGTTCAAGCCACGGGTCAGGTCCCAGGTCCCGGACGACCTGGGGGAGGAATGCCCGGGACCCGTGGAGCCCGTCCTGGGTACTTTGACATGCCGTCGGCCTGGAGGTGGGTGCCCCGGACGCCCCGGGGGAAGCTGCCCGGGACCCATGGAGCCCGTCCTGGGTACTTTGACATTCCGTCGGCCTGGAGGTGGGAGCCCCGGACGCCCGGGGGGAGGTCTGCCCGGGACCCATGGAGCCCGTCCTGGGTACTTTGCCAATGCCGTTGGCCTCATGGAGATGGGTGCCCCGGACGCCCGGGGGACGAATGCCCGGGACGCATGGAGCCCGTCCTGGGCACTTTTCCATGCCTTCGGCCTGGAGCCCCCAGACACCCAGGGGAGGACCACCGTGAAAACCATGGAGCCCGACCCGGGCACTCTGCCATACCGTCAGCCTAGATGGAGCCCCGGACGCCCAGGGGACGAATGCCCGGGACGCATGGAGCCCGTCCTGGGCACTTTTCAATGCCGTCAGCCTGGATGGAGCCCCGGACGCCCGGGGGACGACTGCCCAGGAGCCATGGAGCCCGTCCTGGGCAATTTGACATGCAGTTGGCCTGGAGGAAGGAAGCCCCGGGTGGCCTAGGGAGGTGTTGCCCAGGCATAGCCCATCTGGTCCCCATGGCAGAGAACCACCAGCCTCGGAGGGGTGTCCGGGCGTACCCTTCTCCCTAGTAATCCGGAGGAAAATTACCCCCTTTTCTTGTAATCTGTGCACGCGAGGTGACAGAGGGGACCCAAGGCGCGAATGTACCCAACCTCCTGGAGCCCTCGCTGGGATCCGGGCGGCGAATGGCACCTCATCGGGACTTCCAGGGAAGTTCGGCCATCTGGTCGCCCCATAGGAAAGCGTTGCGGGCGACCAGATGCCCGAGGGGATCCGGGCGACCAGATGGCCGAGGGAATCTGGGCGATCAGATGGCTGGACACGGAAGTGAAGCCGCCTGGACTCTCCCGACCCTGTCCCCGTCCCCGTGCCCGTGCCCGGGACGCATGGAGCCCGTCCTGGGCACTTTTCCATGCCTTCGGCCTGGAGCCCCCAGACACCCAGGGGAGGACCACCGTGAAAGCCATGGAGCCCGACCCAGGCACTCTGCCATGCCGTCGGCCTGGATGGAGCCCCGGACGCCCGGGGGACAAATGCCCGGGACGCATGGAGCCCGTCCTGGGCACTTTTCCATGCCTTCGGCATGGAGCGCCCCGACACCCTGGGGAGGACCACCCTGGAAACCATGGAGCCCGACCCGGGCACTCTGCCATGCCGTCGGCCTGGATGGAGCCCCGGACGCCCGGGGGACAAATGCCCGGGACGCATGGAGCCCGTCCTGGGTACTTTTCCATGCCGTCGGCCAGGAGCCCCCTGACACCCAGGGGAGGACCACCGTGAAAACCATGGAGCCCGACCCGGGCACTCTGCCATACCGTCAGCCTGGATGTAGCCCCGGACGCCCGGGGGACGAATGCCCGGGACGCATGGAGCCCGTCCCGGGCACTCTGCCATGCCGTCCCGACAAATTCGTACGGACTCCTAACCTTACGACACGGATCGGAATCGAGCCCTCTCTGACCCAGCAGTTTCAGGCGCCCGGGGGACGAATGCCCGGGACGCATGGAGCCCGACCCGGGCACACTGCCTTGCCGCCGGCCTGGATGGAGCCCCGGACGCCCGGGGGACGAATGCCCGGGACGCATGGAGCCCGTCCCGGGCACTCTGCCATGCCGTCGGCCTGGATGGAGCCCCGGACGCCCAGGGGACGACTGCCCAAGAGCCATGGAGCCCATCCCGGGCACTCTGCCATGCCGTCCCGACAAATTCGTACGGACTCCTAACCTTCCGACACGGATCGGAATCGAGCCCTTTCTGACCCAGCAGATTTCAGGTTGATTTGCTATATACTTTACGTACGATTTTATGGGGGCCGATTCCGATCCGGTACGTAAAAGCAAATACGACCGACATGTCGGACAACCACGTACACCCAGGGGATAGGACTGCCCGGGTCACATGGACCCCGTCCTGGGCACTCTGATCTGCCGCCGGCGCCGGGGATCGAACCGTGATCACCAGATGGGGATATCCCAAAAATCTGGCATGGATACGGCCCGCCAGGACAGGTTTGGGCACCCCTGTTGTACGGACTCCCAAGCCCTACGGTCCTTCTGACACGGATCGGAATCGAACCCAGCAGATTTCGCGTTGACTGCCTCTATATCAGGGGTGCCCAAACCAGTCCTGGCGGGCCGTATCCATGCCAGATTTTTGGGATATCCCCATCTGGGGATCACGGTTCGATCCCCGGCACCGGCGGCAGATTAGCCCAGCACCAGGTGACTCTGGGAAATAGCTGGCGCCGCGGCTAGGGCGGCTGACTCCGGAATCTGGAGATTTTTTTATTTAAGGTTTTTGTAGAGCGCGTAGTAACCCTCGAGCATCCCAGAGATCAGGGTTCGATCCCCGGCACCGGCCGCAGATTAGCCCAGCACCACGTGACTCTGGGAAATAGCTGGCGCCGCGGCTAGGGAGGCTGACTCCGGAATCTGGAGATCACGGTTCGATCCCCGGCACCGGCGGCAGATTAGCCCAGCACCATGTGACTCTGGGCAATAGCTTGCTTAATCTTCCCAACGGCCCCTAGCGCCTAGAGACCCTTACGGGTGATTGTGCGCCTTACAAATGTGGATTATTATTATTATTTGGGCCGATTCCGATCCGGTTCGTAAAAGCACATCTGCCCGAATCTGTCGGACAACCACGTACGCCCGGGAGAGGACTGCCCGGGACCCGTGGAGCCCGTCCTGGTCACTCTGACCTGCCATCGGCCTGGAGAAGGGAGCGCCGGACGCCCGGGGGGAGGACTGCCCGGGACCCGTGGAGCCCGTCCTGGGCACTCTGACCTGCCGTCTGCCCGGGGAAGGGAGCCCCGGACGCCCGGGGGGAGGACTGCCCGGGACCCATGGAGCCCGTCCTGGGCACTCTGACCTGCCGACGGCCCGGGGAAGGGAGCCCCGGACGCCCGGGGGAGGACTGCCCGGGACCCGTGGAACTCGTCCTGGGCACTCTGACATGCCGCTGACCCGGGGAAGGGAACCCCGAACGCCCGGGAGCCGTGGAGCCCGTCCTGGGCACTCTGACAAGCCGTCGGACCGGGGAAGGGAGCCCCGGACGCCCGGGACCCTTGGAGCCTGTCCTGGGAACTCCGGCATGCCGTTGGCCCAGGGAAGGGAGTCCCAGATACCCGGGACCCGTGGAGCCCGTCATGGGCACTCTGACAAGCCGGTGTCCCGGGGAAGGGAGCCCCGGACGCCCGGGACTCGTGGAGCCCGTCCTGGGCACTCTGGCATGCCGTTGGCCTGGGGAAGGGAGCCCCGGACGCCCGGTGGGGGAGGACTGCCAGGGACCCGTGGAGCCCGTCCTGGGCACTTTGACCTGCCGTTGGCCTGGAGATGGAAGCCCCGGATGCCTGGGGGAGGACTGCCCGGGACCCATGGAGCCCGTCCCGGGTACTTTGCCATGCTGTTGGCCTCCTGGAGATGGGTGCCCCGGACGCCCGGGGGAGGACTGCCCGGGACGTATGGAGCCCGTCCCGGGCACTTTTCCATGCCGTCGGCAGGGATGGAGCCCCGGACGCCCGGGGGACGACTGCCCAAGAGCCATGGAGCCCGTCCTGGGCAATTTGACAAGCCGTTGGCCTGGAGGAAGGAAGCCCCGGGTGGCCTAGGGAGGTGTTACCCAGGCATAGCCCATCTGGTCCCCCTAGCAGAGAACCACCAACCTTGGAGGGGTGTCCGGGCGTACCCTGTCCCTAGTAATCCGGAGGGAAATTACCTGACTTTCTTGCAATCTGTGCACACGAGGTGACAGAGGGGACCCAAGGCGCGAAAGTACCCGACCTCCTGGAGCCCTCGCTGGGATCCGGGAGGCGAATGGCACCTCATCATGACTTCCAGGGCGACCAGATGGCCGAGGCGAGAGGGGCGACCAGATGGCCGGGACCAAAATGACGCCAATCTGCCTGCCCCGGAGCTGCAGGGTTCTGGGGCTGCAGGGTTCCGGGGGCTGCAAAGCTGCAGGTCTCTGGGGCTGCAGGGCTCCGGGGCTTCAGGCCTCCCCGGGCCCTGATGGACCCTCCGTCCCGGGCGCCCCGGACCCCCGGCCGGATTGCTGGACGGAGGGGTACCAGCACCCTCGGGGCCTGGCCAGACGGAGTTCAAGCCCCGGGTCCGGTCCCACCTTCCGAACCCTAGCCAGGCTGGGGAGAGCCTCCCCGGGAACCGGTGGAGCCCCGTCCCCAGCGCCCGGACCCACTGGTGGCCTGCGGGACAGGGGGCTCCAGCACCCTCGGGGCCTGGCCAGATGGAGTTCAAGCCCCGGGTCCGGTCCCACCTTCCGAACCCTAGCCAGGCTGGGGAGAGCCTCCCCGGGCCCCGGTGGAGCCCCGTCCCCAGCGCCCGGACCCACTGGTGGCCTGCGGGACAGGGGGCTCCAGCACCCTCGGGGCCTGGCCAGATGGAGTTCAAGCCACGGGTCAGGTCCCAACCTTCCGAACCCTAGCCAGGCTGGGGAGAGCCTCCCCGGGCCCCGGTGGAGCCCCGTCC
>NC_136073.1:161844575-161847075 GCF_964261635.1 Lissotriton helveticus | reverse complement strand
GGGATCCGGGCGACCAGATGGCCGAGGGAATCTGGGCGATCAGATGGCTGGACACGGAAGTGAAGCCGCCTGGACTCTCCCGACCCTGTCCCCGTCCCCGTGCCCGTGCCCGGGACGCATGGAGCCCGTCCTGGGCACTTTTCCATGCCTTCGGCCTGGAGCCCCCAGACACCCAGGGGAGGACCACCGTGAAAGCCATGGAGCCCGACCCAGGCACTCTGCCATACCGTCAGCCTGGATGTAGCCCCGGACGCCCGGGGGACGAATGCCCGGGACGCATGGAGCCCGTCCCGGGCACTCTGCCATGCCGTCCCGACAAATTCGTACGGACTCCTAACCTTACGACACGGATCGGAATCGAGCCCTCTCTGACCCAGCAGTTTCAGGCGCCCGGGGGACGAATGCCCGGGACGCATGGAGCCCGACCCGGGCACACTGCCTTGCCGCCGGCCTGGATGGAGCCCCGGACGCCCGGGGGACGAATGCCCGGGACGCATGGAGCCCGTCCCGGGCACTCTGCCATGCCGTCGGCCTGGATGGAGCCCCGGACGCCCGGGGGACGACTGCCCAAGAGCCATGGAGCCCATCCCGGGCACTCTGCCATGCCGTCCCGACAAATTCGTACGGACTCCTAACCTTCCGACACGGATCGGAATCGAGCCCTTTCTGACCCAGCAGATTTCAGGTTGATTTGCTATATACTTTACGTACGATTTTATGGGGGCCGATTCCGATCCGGTACGTAAAAGCAAATACGACCGACATGTCGGACAACCACGTACACCCAGGGGATAGGACTGCCCGGGTCACATGGACCCCGTCCTGGGCACTCTGATCTGCCGCCGGCGCCGGGGATCGAACCGTGATCACCAGATGGGGATATCCCAAAAATCTGGCATGGATACGGCCCGCCAGGACAGGTTTGGGCACCCCTGTTGTACGGACTCCCAAGCCCTACGGTCCTTCTGACACGGATCGGAATCGAACCCAGCAGATTTCGCGTTGACTGCCTCTATATCAGGGGTGCCCAAACCAGTCCTGGCGGGCCGTATCCATGCCAGATTTTTGGGATATCCCCATCTGGGGATCACGGTTCGATCCCCGGCACCGGCGGCAGATTAGCCCAGCACCAGGTGACTCTGGGAAATAGCTGGCGCCGCGGCTAGGGCGGCTGACTCCGGAATCTGGAGATTTTTTTATTTAAGGTTTTTGTAGAGCGCGTAGTAACCCTCGAGCATCCCAGAGATCAGGGTTCGATCCCCGGCACCGGCCGCAGATTAGCCCAGCACCACGTGACTCTGGGAAATAGCTGGCGCCGCGGCTAGGGAGGCTGACTCCGGAATCTGGAGATCACGGTTCGATCCCCGGCACCGGCGGCAGATTAGCCCAGCACCAGGTGACTCTGGGAAATAGCTGGCGCCGCGGCTAGGGCGGCTGACTCCGGAATCTGGAGATTTTTTTATTTAAGGTTTTTGTAGAGCGCGTAGTAACCCTCGAGCATCCCAGAGATCAGGGTTCGATCCCCGGCACCGGCCGCAGATTAGCCCAGCACCACGTGACTCTGGGAAATAGCTGGCGCCGCGGCTAGGGCGGCTGACTCCGGAATCTGGGGATCACGGTTCGATCCCCGGCACCGGCGGCAGATTAGCCCAGCACCATGTGACTCTGGGCAATAGCTTGCTTAATCTTCCCAACGGCCCCTAGCGCCTAGAGACCCTTACGGGTGATTGTGCGCCTTACAAATGTGGATTATTATTATTATTTGGGCCGATTCCGATCCGGTTCGTAAAAGCACATCTGCCCGAATCTGTCGGACAACCACGTACGCCCGGGAGAGGACTGCCCGGGACCCGTGGAGCCCGTCCTGGTCACTCTGACCTGCCATCGGCCTGGAGAAGGGAGCGCCGGACGCCCGGGGGGAGGACTGCCCGGGACCCGTGGAGCCCGTCCTGGGCACTCTGACCTGCCGTCTGCCCGGGGAAGGGAGCCCCGGACGCCCGGGGGGAGGACTGCCCGGGACCCATGGAGCCCGTCCTGGGCACTCTGACCTGCCGACGGCCCGGGGAAGGGAGCCCCGGACGCCCGGGGGAGGACTGCCCGGGACCCGTGGAACTCGTCCTGGGCACTCTGACATGCCGCTGACCCGGGGAAGGGAACCCCGAACGCCCGGGAGCCGTGGAGCCCGTCCTGGGCACTCTGACAAGCCGTCGGACCGGGGAAGGGAGCCCCGGACGCCCGGGACCCTTGGAGCCTGTCCTGGGAACTCCGGCATGCCGTTGGCCCAGGGAAGGGAGTCCCAGATACCCGGGACCCGTGGAGCCCGTCATGGGCACTCTGACAAGCCGGTGTCCCGGGGAAGGGAGCCCCGGACGCCCGGGACTCGTGGAGCCCGTCCTGGGCACTCTGGCATGCCGTTGGCCTGGGGAAGGGAGCCCCGGACGCCCGGTGGGGGAGGACTGCCAGGGACCCGTGGAGCCCGTCCTGGGCACTTTGACCTGCC
>NC_136073.1:161837075-161839575 GCF_964261635.1 Lissotriton helveticus | reverse complement strand
TTTCTCCTACATACTCGAATGAACGTGCTATGTATCGGTCCTGAGCATCCCTGAGATACAACAGATTATTGACTTTATTGATACCAATTTGTGTACATAGTTTTGGTATACTGAGGCCCCCAAATGATCTTTTCGAATATAGGAGACCATCACATGTGTATGCAGGAAGGTGTAGGAAGTGTTTGACATACTTTTTTATTGTTTGATCAAGAACATTCAACGTTTTTGCTTCTGTTCCTGTCATTTCTAATTTGAATGATAGCTTAGGTATCAAGTATTGACACAATATTTCAATTTTCTGCGTGGGCTTAAGTGGTAAATTATCAAGTTTTTGAGCCCAATCGACAAGAACCTCATTAATTCTGTTGTTGCTTGTGTGACCAGTATGTGGATCAAAGTTCAATCCGAGGTATCTCTCGCTTTCTCCTGGATGAATATTTCCAATATTTTCTTTTTCAAATTGCCATGGTTTACAATTGTTGATCAGTATTTTGTCTTTATGGTGACTGATATAGAATCCATGTGTCTTTTTCACATTCAGTTTAAGTCCTGTAGCTTTACTGAACTTTTCAATGATCTTCAGGTTAGTACTCATTCCTTCCCAGCTACTGCTGAGTACTGCGATGTCATCGGCAAAGGCGAGAGCGGTGATTTGCTCACTAAGATCATCTGATCCAAATGTGAAGCCCTTGCCGTTTTTCTGAAGATCACAGATCAGAGGATCCATGGCAATGTTAAATAGTAATGGGGATAAAGAGTCACCTTGTTTGACCCCAGATTTCATTGTTATTTCAGGAGTTTCTTTGTTGTTCTTTCCCTTGAAAGATGTTGTCGAGTCAGTGTATAGGTCTTTTATTATTTCTCTGATGTTTGGTGGGACTCTTAGTCTTGCGAGACTCTGTATAATGTGACCATGGCTGACAGAGTCAAAGGCTTTTGATATATCAATGAACACAACTGCTAATGAGTGTCTGTTTTTTCGTGCTCCTTTTATGGTGTTTTGAAGGATAGTCAGATTCTCGAGACAGCCTCTTACTTTCATGAATCCTTTTTGTCTCGTATTCAATTCAACAAAAACTGAGAGTCTTCTAGTCAATATTTTTGTGAATAGCTTCATGAATGCAGTACCGATGGTAATTGGACGCCAGTTACTGATTTTTGAAAGTTCATTAATCGGTACATTCTTGGGTATCAAAATTGATCGATTCTTTTTAATAATTTCAGGCACTCTTCTCATTACCAACCAAGACGATAGAACTCTGGGCAGCAGTCTTGGTTGTCTGCTGTGCACTTTATATAAGTCATTCAGACCTATTTTATCAGGACCCACTGCCTTCTTCATATTAGAGCTCTCAAAGGCATACGTTATTTCGAGCAGAGTTATTTCTTTGCAGAGGTGCCTAATTTCATAGTCCTCCGGTATTCGATCAATCGGCATGAATTTAGGGTTCTTCTTGTTTTCTTTTTCAATTATGCCTTTGTAGTATTGAAAGATTTCATCAGCACTGATTTGGCAAGTGGCATCTTCTGCCCCATCAGTGATAATCCTGGCAATTTTCTTTTTGTCTTTCTTAAACATTGTCTGGTATTCTTTATAGCTGCCCTTTGCTTTAGCATGTTTTTTCTTGTGCGTCCGATTAAGCTTTTCATTTTTCTTGTCTTTTTTTGTTATTTTGTTTCCTGCTGAGGCATTCTGTTGCACGTCTTGAACAGAGTTCGTAGGCTCATTATTGATTACATTTGTTGGTTCATTTGTTGTTACTCTTCTTAGATGGGGACTTATATCAATAGTGTTTTCTGCGATATAAGTCACTACTTCCTCCATCAAATCCATAGCAGCATCGTGCTGCTCTACGTTTTGAGTATATTTTTCGATTTCTGATATTCTGTCTTCCAGTTCATCAAAGTTCTTGATTTTTTGCGCACGTTTTCGAGTGATAAAGTCTCTGTGCTTTTCTTTTGTTACTTCTATTGTAACCTCTGGTTCATCGCAAGAGTCATTTTCAGAGATATTTGATGCTTGCAGTGCATCTTTTGCGGATTTCTTTCTTTTATCTCTTCTATCTCTTCTTTTTTCTGCAATTTGTTTACTGTTCTTGTTGTCAAAATGTGGAACCATTAGCGCATTAATATTCTTTTTATTCTCATATACTTTTTCCAATTCTGCTAGTAGCAGTATTTCTTCTTGTGACCATAACTTGGACGGTCTGCTGTTTGCTAGAGCTGCTAGTCTAGCCTCATTTTGCGCTCTTGGATGCTCATGCCGAGCATGTTGAGTAGCACCACTTTTAGTTGCAAATCTGATATCACAGAAGCTGCACAGGAATGGCAGCTCTCCTTTTTGAGGTCTTCCCTTACATTTGGCATAATGGCATGCTATATTGTGATATTCGGCTTCTTTGTCACATTTTGAACAGTACGCTAGGAGATAGAAGCCTTTGTGCTTGTTGGAGACATGTTTTCTCAGTTCTGTAAAGGTTCCCATTATGTCTCCACACAA
>NC_136073.1:161762075-161829575 GCF_964261635.1 Lissotriton helveticus | reverse complement strand
CCCGGGTCCTGCCTTCCCCTGATTCGGAACCGCCGGACCTTTCGGAGGTCAGACTGTGGAAAAAAACTCGGAGAAAAAGGACCATCGGGAAAGGGCTGAGAGGCAGGTGCATTCCCGGGCCCCTGGGGGCCACAGCGGGCGGGCCCGGGTGCTGCCTGGCCCCGTCTCAGCATGGCCAGACCTCGCGGGGACCTGCCTGAGCAAACTCGGAGGAAAAGGCCCATCGGCAAGGGGGCTAAGCAGCAGGTGCGTACCCAGGCCCCTGGGGGCCCCGGCGGGAGGGCCCGGGTCCTGCCTTCCCCTGATTCAGAATCGCCAGACCACACGGAGGTCTGACTGACCCTCTCCCTAGTAATCCGGAGGAAAATTACCCCCCTTTCTTGTAATCCGTGCACTAAAGGTGACAGAGGGGACCCAAGGCGCGAAAGTACCCGACCTCCTGGAGCCCTCGCTGGGATCCGGGAGGCAAATGGCACCTCATCGGGACTTCCAGGGAAGTTCGGCCATCTGGTCGCCCCCATTGGAAAGCATTGCGGGCGACCAGATGGCCGAGGCGATCCGGGAGACCAGATGGCCGAGGGGATCCTGGAGACCAGATGGCCGAGGGGATCCGGGAGACCAGATGGCCGAGGGGATCCGGGCGACCAGATGGCCGGGCACGAAAGGGACGCCATCCGGTCGCCCCGTGCCCCCACGAAGGAGGGAGCGGGCGCCCGGGGCATGGCGAGCTGGAGGCCCGGGGCCCCAGCCGGGCCACAGCCATGGAGGCTGCCAGGGGCCGGCGGGCCCTCCGACCCGGGGCCCGCTTACACCTTGACAAGCAGGGGAGGCCTGCAAGGGACCGACGGACCCCTGTCCTGGGCCCTGGGTGGAGCGGCAGCCCGGGGGACCGGGCCCAGGGCCGGAGAGCCCGACCCGGGGCCCCGACCGGGCCCCTGGACCCAGCCGGGGCTCCCAGGCCCGGAGGCACAGGGGAAGCCTCCCCGGGCCCGCCGGACCCCGTCCCGGGCACCCTGCCCCGCGGCAGGACCCAGGACGGAGCCCGGGGTGGGGAGGCCACCCTCCCCGGGGCCCTCAGGGGCCCCGGATGGAGCTCCTGAACACAGACAAGCAAGGGGAGGCTCCCCGGGCACATCGGAACCCCAATCCGGGCCCTTGGCAGTGCGGCAGGCTGGGGACAGGGCCCAGGGCCTGAGCACCCGACCCGGGGCCCGCCCGGGCCCCTGGACCCAGCCGGGGGTCCCAAGCCCGGAGGCGCATGGGACGCCTCCCCGGTCCCTCCGGACCCCGTCCCGGGCACCCTGCCACGCAGCAGGACCAAGGACAGAGCCCGGGGTGGGGAGGCCGCCCTCCCCAGGCCCTCAGGGGCCCTAGCCACTGCTCCTGAACCCAGCCAAGCAAGGGGAGGCTCCCCGGGCACATCGGAACCCCTTCCCGGGCCCTTGGCAGTGCGGCAGGCTGGGAGACAGGGCCCAGGGCCGGAGCACCCGACCCGGGGCCCGGCCGGGCCCCTGGACGCAGCCGGGGCTCCCAAGCCCGGAGGTGCATGGGACGCCTCCCCGGTCCCTCAGGACCCCGTCCCGGGCACCCTGCCACGCAGCAGGACCAAGGACAGAGCCAGGGGTGGGGAGGCCGCCCTCCCCGGGCCCTCAGGGGCCCTAGCCACTGCTCCTGAACCCAGCCAAGCAAGGGGAGGCTCCCCGGGCACATCGGAACCCCTTCCCGGGCCCTTGGCAGTGCGGCAGGCTGGGAGACAGGGCCCAGGGCCGGAGCACCCGACCCGGGGCCCGGCCGGGCCCCTGGACCCAGCCGGGGCTCCCAAGCCCGGAGGTGCATGGGACGCCTCCCCGGTCCCTCCGGACCCCGTCCCGGGCACCCTGCCATGCAGCAGGACCAAGGACAGAGCCCGGGGTGGGGAGGCCGCCCTCCCCGGGCCCTCAGGGGCCCTAGCCACTGCTCCTGAACCCAGCCAAGCAAGGGGAGGCTCCCCGGGAACAACGGAACCCATTCCTAGGCCCTTGGCAGTGCGGTAGGCTGGGAGACAGGGACCAGGGCCGGAGCACCCGACCCGGGGCCCGCCCGGGCCCCTGGACCGAGCCGGGGCTCCCAAGCCCGGAGGTGCATGGGACGCCTCCCCGGTCCCTCCGGACCCCGTCCCGGGCACCCTGCCACGCAGCAGGACCAAGGACAGAGCCCGGGGTGGGGAGGCCGCCCTCCCCGGGCCCTCAGGGGCCCTAGCCACTGCTCCTGAACCCAGCCAAGCAAGGGGAGGCTCCCCGGGAACAACGGAACCCATTCCTAGGCCCTTGGCAGTGCGGTAGGCTGGGAGACAGGGACCAGGGCCGGAGCACCCGACCCGGGGCCCGCCCAGGCCCCTGGACCCAGCCGGGGCTCCCAAGCCCGGAGGCGCATGGGACGCCTCCCCGGACCCATGGAGCCCGTCCTGGGCATTGAGCCATGCCGTTGGCCTGGAGATGGGTGCCCCGGACGCCCGGGGGGAGGTCTGTCTGGGACACATGGAGCCCGTCCTGGGCATTGAACCATGCCGTTGGCCTGGAGAAGGGAGCCCCGGACGCCCGGGGGAGGACTGCCCGGTACCCGTGGAGCCCTTCCCGGGTACTTTGCAACGCCGTTGGCCTCCTGGAGATGGGTGCCCCGAACGCCCGGGGGGTGGGCTGCCCGGGACCCGTGGAGCCCATCCTGGGCACTCTGACCTGCTGTTGGCCCGGGGGAGGGACCCCAGACGACCGGGACCCGTGGAGCCCGTCCTTGGCACTCTGACAAGCCGTTGGCCCGGTGAAGGGAGCCCCAGACGACCGGGACCTGTGGAGCCCGTCCTGGGCACTCCTGTATGCCGTTTGCCCGGGGAAGGGAGCCCCGGACGTCCGGGACCCGTGGAGCCCGTCCTGGGCACTCTGAAATGCTTTGGCCCGGGGAAGGGAGCCCCGGACACCCGGGGGGGAGGACTGCCCGGGACCCGTGGAACTCGTCCTGGGCACTCTGACATGCCGCTGGCCCGGGGAAGGGTGCCCCGGACGCCAAGGGCCCGTGGAGCCCGTCCTGGGCACTCTGACAAGCCGTTGGCCCGGGGAAGGGAGACCTGGACGCCCGGAACCCGTGGAGCCCGTCCTGGGCACTCTGAAATGCTTTGGCCCGGGGAAGGGAGCCCCGGACGCCCGGGGGAGGACTGCCCGGGACGCGTGGAACTGGTCCTGGGCACTCTGACATGCCGCTGGCCCGGGGAAGGGTGCCCCGGATGACCGGGGCCCGTGGAGCCCGTCCTGGGCACTCTGACATGCCGCTGGCCCGGGGAAGGGAGCCCCGGACGCCCGGGGCCCGTGGAGCCCGTCCCGGGCACTCTGCCATGCCGTCAGCCTGGATGGAGCCCCGGACGCCCGGGGGACGACTGCCCAAGAGCCATGGAGCCCGTCCTGGGCAATTTGACATGCAGTTGGCCTGGAGGAAGGAAGCTCCGGGTGGCCTAGGGAGGTGTTGCCCAGGCATATCCCATCTGGTCCCCATGGCAGAGAACCACCAACCCTGGAGGGGTGTCCGGGCATACCCTGCCCCATAGTAATCCGGAGGCAAATTACCCCCCTTTCTTGCAATCTGTGCACGCGAGGTGACAGAGGGGACCCAAGGCGTGAAAGAACCCGACCTCATGGAGCCCTCGCTGGGATCCGGGAGGCGAATGGC
The DNA here is from genome assembly GCF_964261635.1 of Lissotriton helveticus. Classification (NCBI taxonomy): domain Eukaryota; kingdom Metazoa; phylum Chordata; class Amphibia; order Caudata; family Salamandridae; genus Lissotriton; species Lissotriton helveticus. The sequence continues at coordinate 161,825,879 of NC_136073.1, read as the reverse complement.
ACCTCATTAAGACTTCCAGGGAAGTTCGGCCATCTGGTCCCCCCCATAGGAAAGCGTTGCGGGCGACCAGATGCCCGAGGGGATCCGGGCGACCAGATGGCCGAGGGAATCCGGGCGACCAGATGGCTGGGCATGGAGGTGAAGCCGCCTGGACTCTTCCCCACCCCGTCCCCGTCCCGGGACGAATGCCCGGGACGCATGGAGCCCGTCCTGGCCACTTGACGTCCCGTCCTGGGCATTGAACCATGCCGTCGGCCTGGAGAAGGGAGCCCCCGGACGCCCGGGGGAGGACTGCCCGGTACCCGTGGAGCCCTTCCCGGGTACTTTGCAACGCCGTTGGCCTCCTGGAGATGGGTGCCCCAGATGCCCGGGGGTGGGCTGCCCGGGACCCATGGAGCCCGTCCTGGGCACTTTTACATGCCGTCGGCCTGGAGGTGGGTGCCCTGGACGCCCGGGGGAGGCCTGCCCGGGACCCGTGGAGCCCCTCCCGGGTACTTTGCCAATGCCGTTGGCCTCATGGAGATGGGTGCCCCGGACGCCCGGGGGGAGGACTGCCCGGTACCCGTGGAGTCCTTTCCGGGTACTTTGCAACGCCGTTGGCCTCCTGGAGATATGTGCCCCGAACGCCCGGGGGGAGGGCTGTCCGGGGCCCATGGAGCCCGTCCTGGGCACTGTGACATGCCGTCGGCCTGGAGGTGGGAGCCCCGGACGCCCGGGGGAAGGCTGCCCGGGACCCGTGGAGCCCTTCCCGGGTACTTTGCCATCCCGTTGGCCTCCTGGAGATGGGTGCCCCGGACGCCCGGGGGAGGTCTGTCCGGGGCCCATGCAGCCCGTCCTGGGCAGTGTGACATGCCGTCGGCCTAAAGGTGGGAGCCCCGGACGCCCGGGGGAAGGCTGCCCGGGACCCGTGGAGCCCTTCCCGGGTACTTTGCCATCCCGTTGGCCTCATGGAGATGGGTGCCCCGGACGCCCAGGGGAGGTCTGTCCGGGACACGTGGAGCCCGTCCTGGGCATTGAGCCATGCCGTTGGCCCGGAGAATGGAGCCCTCAGACGCCCGGGGGAGGTGTTGCCCAGGCATATCTCATCTGGTCCCCCGGGCAGAGAACCACCAGCCCTGGAGAGGTGTCCGGGCGTACCCTGCCCCTAGTAATCCAGAGGGAAATTACCCCCCTTTCTTGCAATCCGTGCACGCGAGGTGACAGAGGGGACCCAAGGCGTAAAAGAACCCGACCTCATGGAGCCCTAGCTGGGATCCAGGAGCCGAATGGCACCTCATCGGGACTTCCAGGGAAGCCCGGCCATCTGGTCGCCCCATCGGAAAGCATCGCGGGCGACCAGAGGGCCGGGATCGAAAGGACTCCCAGCTCCCCATCCATCCCAAGCCTTCGCGGTAGGGTTCCTGACTGCCTGCCCACGCAAGGCAGGGCTCTTGGACCCCGGCTGGGCCTCAGGCGCAGGTTGGACCACCGGAGCTCTAGGGCCCGGACGACCTGGGGGAGGAATGCCCGGGACCCGTGGAGCCCGTCCTGGGTACTTTGACATGCCGTCGGCCTGGAGGTGGGTGCCCCGGACGCCCCGGGGGAAGCTGCCCGGGACCCATGGAGCCCGTCCTGGGTACTTTGACATTCCGTCGGCCTGGAGGTGGGAGCCCCGGACGCCCGGGGGGAGGTCTGCCCGGGACCCATGGAGCCCGTCCTGGGTACTTTGCCAATGCCGTTGGCCTCATGGAGATGGGTGCCCCGGACGCCCGGGGGACGAATGCCCGGGACGCATGGAGCCCGTCCTGGGCACTTTTCCATGCCTTCAGCCTGGAGCCCCCAGACACCCAGGGGAGGACCACCGTGAAAACCATGGAGCCCGACCCGGGCACTCTGCCATACCGTCAGCCTAGATGGAGCCCCGGACGCCCAGGGGACGAATGCCCGGGACGCATGGAGCCCGTCCTGGGCACTTTTCAATGCCGTCAGCCTGGATGGAGCCCCGGACGCCCGGGGGACGACTGCCCAGGAGCCATGGAGCCCGTCCTGGGCAATTTGACATGCAGTTGGCCTGGAGGAAGGAAGCCCCGGGTGGCCTAGGGAGGTGTTGCCCAGGCATAGCCCATCTGGTCCCCATGGCAGAGAACCACCAGCCTCGGAGGGGTGTCCGGGCGTACCCTTCTCCCTAGTAATCCGGAGGAAAATTACCCCCTTTTCTTGTAATCTGTGCACGCGAGGTGACAGAGGGGACCCAAGGCGCGAATGTACCCAACCTCCTGGAGCCCTCGCTGGGATCCGGGCGGCGAATGGCACCTCATCGGGACTTCCAGGGAAGTTCGGCCATCTGGTCGCCCCATAGGAAAGCGTTGCGGGCGACCAGATGCCCGAGGGGATCCGGGCGACCAGATGGCCGAGGGAATCTGGGCGATCAGATGGCTGGACACGGAAGTGAAGCCGCCTGGACTCTCCCGACCCTGTCCCCGTCCCCGTGCCCGTGCCCGGGACGCATGGAGCCCGTCCTGGGCACTTTTCCATGCCTTCGGCCTGGAGCCCCCAGACACCCAGGGGAGGACCACCGTGAAAGCCATGGAGCCCGACCCAGGCACTCTGCCATGCCGTCGGCCTGGATGGAGCCCCGGACGCCCGGGGGACAAATGCCCGGGACGCATGGAGCCTGTCCTGGGCACTTTTCCATGCCTTCGGCATGGAGCGCCCCGACACCCTGGGGAGGACCACCCTGGAAACCATGGAGCCCGACCCGGGCACTCTGCCATGCCGTCGGCCTGGATGGAGCCCCGGACGCCCGGGGGACAAATGCCCGGGACGCATGGAGCCCGTCCTGGGTACTTTTCCATGCCGTCGGCCAGGAGCCCCCTGACACCCAGGGGAGGACCACCGTGAAAACCATGGAGCCCGACCCGGGCACTCTGCCATACCGTCAGCCTGGATGTAGCCCCGGACGCCCGGGGGACGAATGCCCGGGACGCATGGAGCCCGTCCCGGGCACTCTGCCATGCCGTCCCGACAAATTCGTACGGACTCCTAACCTTACGACACGGATCGGAATCGAGCCCTCTCTGACCCAGCAGTTTCAGGCGCCCGGGGGACGAATGCCCGGGACGCATGGAGCCCGACCCGGGCACACTGCCTTGCCGCCGGCCTGGATGGAGCCCCGGACGCCCGGGGGACGAATGCCCGGGACGCATGGAGCCCGTCCCGGGCACTCTGCCATGCCGTCGGCCTGGATGGAGCCCCGGACGCCCGGGGGACGACTGCCCAAGAGCCATGGAGCCCATCCCGGGCACTCTGCCATGCCGTCCCGACAAATTCGTACGGACTCCTAACCTTCCGACACGGATCGGAATCGAGCCCTTTCTGACCCAGCAGATTTCAGGTTGATTTGCTATATACTTTACGTACGATTTTATGGGGGCCGATTCCGATCCGGTACGTAAAAGCAAATACGACCGACATGTCGGACAACCACGTACACCCAGGGGATAGGACTGCCCGGGTCACATGGACCCCGTCCTGGGCACTCTGATCTGCCGCCGGCGCCGGGGATCGAACCGTGATCACCAGATGGGGATATCCCAAAAATCTGGCATGGATACGGCCCGCCAGGACAGGTTTGGGCACCCCTGTTGTGTGCAAATAATCTGTATGAAAGTTTTCAAGGTGTCCCACAGCAAATTCCTGATGTTCTGCAATGCACTTTTTAAAAACAATACAAACAAGCAGGTACAAGGAGCTCAAATTAGATTAATGGCGCCTAAATAGAGCACGTAAAGGAACAGTTACACAGCTAAGAAAAGGGAAAGAAAGCCTAGGGAAAAAACACAGAAAGAGCCTGTAGATAAAATTATCTTCCTGGGACAGCAGGTTAAGAGAAATTATACAGGGAGCAGTTAAGCTTGTAACACGGGAGAATAAAAAAGAAAATGCCCTTTTATGAAGTGCGTTTGCCTAATCCAGCAAGCACTTTATTTCTATTTCTCTATTTGCTTCTTTTATTGGTAAAGTAAGTTTCAAGTGCACATGCAGGTATGACTGAGAGCCAGGGTATAATATTTTGAAGCGTTTTCACCATCGCTAATGTAGGAAGAGAGGTATGGCAAAGACATGAAAGGGGTAGCAAAAATAAATATGTGAAGAGGCAATAGTGACACCAATATAAGCCACCTATTTATAAAACTGACATGGAAGAAATACTAAAGGTTAACTTCTAAAATTGTAGCCGAAGATGAAAATACTCTCGTTGTCGGCAGGATTCGAACCTGCGCGGAGAGACCCCAATGGATTTCGCGTCCATCACCTTAACCACTCGGCCACAACAACTTTCTGTAAGCTTTGTGCAAATAATCTGTATGAAAGTTTTCAAGGTGTCCCACAGCAAATTCCTGATGTTCTGCAATGCACTTTTTAAAAACAATAACAACAAGCAGGTACAAGGAGCTCAAATGAGATTAATGGCGCCTAAATAGAGCACGTAAAGGAACAGTTACACAGCTAAGAAAAGAGAAAGAAAGACTAGGGAAAAAGCACAGAAAGAGCCTGTAGATAAAATTATATTCCTGGGACAGCAGGTTAAGAGAAATTACACAGGGAGCAGTTAAGCTTGTAACACGGGAGAATAAAAAAGAAAATGCACTTTTATGAAGTGTGTTTGCCTAATCCAGCAAGCACGTTTGTTCTATTTCTCTATTTGCTTCTTTTATTGGTAAAGTAAGTTTCAAGTGCACATGCAGGAATGACTGAGAGAGCAAGGGTATAATAATTTGAAGCGCTTGCACCAGCGCTGATGTAGGAAGAGAGGTATAGCAAAGACATGAAAGGGGTATTGATAATAAATATGTGAAGAGGCAATAGTGACACCAAAATAAGCTACCTATTTATAAAACTGAGATGGAAGAAATACTAAAGGTTAACTTCTAAAATTGTAGCCGAAGATAAAAATACTCTTGCTGCCGGCAGGATTCGAAACTGCGCTGGGAGACCCCAATGGATTTCACGTCCATCGCCTTAACCACTCGGCCACAACAACTTACAGTACGCTTTGTGCAAATAATCTGTATGAAAGTTTTCAAGGTGTCCCACAGCAAATTCCTGATGTTCTGCAATGCACTTTTTAAAATCAATACAAACAAGCAGGTACAAGGAGCTCAAATGAGATTAATGGCGCCTAAATAGAGCACGTAAAGCAAAGGAACAGTTACACAGCTAAGAAAAGGGAAAGAAAGACTAGGGAAAAACACAGAAAGAGCCTGTAGATAAAATTATCTTCCTGGGACAGCAGGTTAAGAGAAATTACACAGGGAGCAGTTAAACTTGTAACACAGGAGAATAAAAAAGTAAAATGCACTTTTATGAAGTGTCTTTGCCTAATCCAGCAAGCACTTTTGTTCTATTTCTCTATTTGCTTCTTTTATTGGTAAAGTAAGTTTCAAGTGCACATGCAGATATGACTGAGAGAGCCAGGGTATAATAATTTGAAGCGCTTGCACCAGCGCTGATGTAGGAAGAGAGGTATAGCAAAGACATGAAAGGGGTAGCGATAATAAATATGTGAAGAGGCAAGAGTGACACCAAAATAAGCCACCTATTTATAAAACTGACATGGAAGAAATACTAAAGGTTATCTTCTAAAATTGTAGACGAAGATAAAAACACTCTCGTTGTCAGCAGGATTCGAACCTGCGTGGGAGAAGTCAATGGATTTCGAGCCCATTGCCTTAAACACTCAGCCACAACAACTTACAGTAAGGTTTGTGCAAATAATCTGTATGAAAGTTTTCAAGGTGTCCCACAGCAAATTCCTGATGTTCTGCAATGCACTTTTTAAAAACAATACAAACAAGCAGGTACAAGGAGCTCAAATTAGATTAATGGCGCCTAAATAGAGCACGTAAAGGAACAGTTACACAGCTAAGAAAAGGGAAAGAAAGCCTAGGGGAAAAACACAGAAAGAGCCTGTAGATAAAATTATCTTCCTGGGACAGCAGGTTAAGAGAAATTATACAGGGAGCAGTTAAGCTTGTAACACGGGAGAATAAAAAAGAAAATGCCCTTTTATGAAGTGTGTTTGCCTAATCCAGCAAGCACTTTATTTCTATTTCTCTATTTGCTTCTTTTATTGGTAAAGTAAGTTTCAAGTGCACATGCAGGTATGTCTGAGAGCCAGGGTATAATATTTTGAAGCGTTTGCACCATCGCTAATGTAGGAAGAGATGTATGGCAAAGACATGAAAGGGGTAGCAAAAATAAATATGTGAAGAGGCAATAGTGACACCAGTATAAGCCACCTATTTATAAAACTGACATGGAAGAAATACTAAAGGTTAACTTCTAAAATTGTAGCCGAAGCCGAAAATACTCTCGTTGTCGGCAGCATTTGAACCTTCGCAGGGAGACTTCGAGTCCATCGCCTTAACCACTCGGCCACAACACCTTACTGCAAGCTTGGTGCAAATAATCTGTATGAAAGTTTTCAAGGTGTCCCACAGCAAATTCCTGATGTTCTGCAATGCACTTTTTAAAAACAATACAAACAAGCAGGTACAAGGAGCTCAAATGAGATTAATGGTGCCTAAATAGAGCACGTAAAGGAACAGTTACACAGCTAAGAAAAGGGAAAGAAAGACTAGGGAAAAAACACAGAAAGAGCCTGTAGATAAAATTATCTTCCTGGGACAGCAGGTTAAGAGAAATTACACAGGGAGCAGTTAAGCTTGTAACACGGGAGAATAAAAAAGAAAATGCAGTTTTATGAAGTGTGTTTGCCTAATCCAGCAAGCACTTTTGTTCTATTTCTCTAATTGCTTCTTTCATTGGTAAAGTAAGTTTCAAGTACACATGCAGGTATGACTGAGAGAGCCAGGGTATAATATTTTGAAGCGTTTGCACCATCGCTAATGTAGGAAGAGAGGTATAGCAAAGACATGAAAGGGGTAGCAAAAATAAATATGTGAAGAGGCAATAGTGACACCAATATAAGCCACCTATTTATAAAACTGACATGGAAGAAATACTAAAGGTTAACTTCTAAAATTGTATCAGAAGACGAAAATACTCTCGTTGTCGGCAGGAATCGAGCCTGCGAGGGGAGACTCCAATGGATTTCGAGTCCATCGCCTTAACCACTCGGCCACAACAACGTACTGTAAACTTTGTGCAAATAATCTGTATGAAAGTTTTCAAGGTGTCCCACAGCAAATTCCTGATGTTCTGCAATGCACTTTTTAAAAACCATACAAACAAGCAGGTACAAGGAGCTCAAATGAGATTAATGGCGCCTAAATAGAGCTCGTAAAGGAACAGTTACACAGCTAAGAAAAGGGAAAGAAAGACTAGGTAAAAAACACAGAAAGAGCCTGTAGATAAAATTATCTTCCTGGGACAGCAGGTTAAGAGAAATTACACAGGGAGCAGTTAAGCTTGTAACACGGGAGAATAAAAAAGAAAATAAAGTTTTATGAAGTGTGTTTGCCTAATCCAGCAAGCACTTTTGTTCTATTTCTCTATTTGCTTCTTTCATTGGTAAAGTAAGTTTCAAGTACACATGCAGGTATGACTGAGAGAGCCAGGGTATAATATTTCGTAGCGTTTGCACCATCGCTAATGTAGGAAGAGAGGTATAGCAAAGACATGAAAGGGGTAGCAAAAATAAATATGTGAAGAGGCAATAGTGACACCAATATAAGCCACCTATTTATAAAACTGACATGGAAGAAATACTAAAGGTTAACTTCTAAAATTGTAGCCGAAGATAAAAATACTCTCGTTGTCGGCAGGATTCGAACCTGCGCGGGGAGACCCCAATGGATTTCGAGTCCATCGCCTTAACCACTCGGCCACAACAACTTTCTGTAAGCTTTGTGTAAATAATCTGTATGAAAGTTTTCAAGGTGTCCCACAGCAAATTCCTGATGTTCTGCAATGCACTTTTTAAAAACAATACAAACAAGCAGGTACAAGGAGCTCAAATGAGATTAATGGCGCCTAAATAGAGCACGTAAAGGAACAGTTACACAGCTAAGAAAAGAGAAAGAAAGACTAGGGAAAAAACACAGAAAGAGCCTGTAGATAAAATTATCTTCCTGGGACAGCAGGTTAAGAGAAATTACACAGGGAGCAGTTAAGCTTGTAACACGGGAGAATAAAAAAGAAAATGCAGTTTTATGAAGTGTGTTTGCCTAATCCAGCAAGCACTTTTGTTCTATTTCTCTATTTGCTTCTTTCATTGGTAAAGTAAGTTTCAAGTACACATGCAGGTATGACTGAGAGAGCCAGGGTATAATATTTTGAAGCGTTTGCACCATCGCTAATGTAGGAAGAGAGGTATAGCAAAGAAATGAAAGGGGTAGCAAAAATAAATATGTGAAGAGGCAATAGTGACACCAATATAAGCCACCTATTTATAAAACTGACATGGAAGAAATACTAAAGGTTAACTTCTAAAATTGTATCAGAAGACGAAAATACTCTCGTTGTTGGCAGGATTCAAACCTGCGCCGGGAGACCCCAATGGATTTCGAGTCCATCCCCTTAACCACTCGGCCACAACAACTTACTGTAAGCTGTGTGCAAATAATCTGTATGAAAGTTTTCAAGGTGTCCCACAGCAAATTCCTGATGTTCTGCAATGCACTTTTTAAAAACAATACAAACAAGCAGGTACAAGGAGCTCAAATTAGATTAATGGCGCCTAAATAGAGCACGTAAAGGAACAGTTACACAGCTAAGAAAAGGGAAAGAAAGCCTAGGGAAAAAACACAGAAAGAGCCTGTAGATAAAATTATCTTCCTGGGACAGCAGGTTAAGAGAAATTATACAGGGAGCAGTTAAGCTTGTAACACGGGAGAATAAAAAAGAAAATGCCCTTTTATGAAGTGTGTTTGCCTAATCCAGCAAGCACTTTATTTCTATTTCTCTATTTGCTTCTTTTATTGGTAAAGTAAGTTTCAAGTGCACATGCAGGTATGACTGAGAGCCAGGGTATAATATTTTGAAGCGTTTTCACCATCGCTAATGTAGGAAGAGAGGTATGGCAAAGACATGAAAGGGGTAGCAAAAATAAATATGTGAAGAGGCAATAGTGACACCAATATAAGCCACCTATTTATAAAACTGACATGGAAGAAATACTAAAGGTTAACTTCTAAAATTGTAGCCGAAGATAAAAATACTCTCGTTGTCGGCAGGATTCGAACCTGCATGGGGAGACCCCAATGGATTTCGAGTCCATCGCCTTAACCACTCGGCCACAACAACTTTCTGTAAGCTTTGTGCAAATAATCTGTATGAAAGTTTTCAAGGTGTCCCACAGCAAATTCCTGATGTTCTGCAATGCACTTTTTAAAAACAATACAAACAAGCAGGTACAAGGAGCTCAAATGAGATTAATGGCGCCTAAATAGAGCACGTAAAGGAACAGTTACACAGCTAAGAAAAGGGAAAGAAAGACTAGGGAAAAAACACAGAAAGAGCCTGTAGATAAAATTATCTTCCTGGGATAGCAGGTTAAGAGGAATTACACAGGGAGCTGTTAAGCTTGTAACACAGGAGAATAAAAAAGAAAATGCAGTTTTATGAAGTGTGTTTGCCTAATCCAGCAAGCACTTTTGTTCTATTTCTCTATTTGCTTCTTTCATTGGTAAAGTAAGTTTCAAGTACACATGCAGGTATGACTGAGAGAGCCAGGGTATAATATTTTGAAGCGTTTGCACCATCGCTAATGTAGGAAGAGAGGTATAGCAAAGACATGAAAGGGGTAGCAAAAATAAATATGTGAAGAGGCAATAGTGACACCAATATAAGCCACCTATTTATAAAACTGACATGGAAGAAATACTAAAGGTTAACTTCTAAAATTGTATCAGAAGACGAAAATACTCTCGTTGTCGGCAGGAATCGAGCCTGCGCGGGGAGACCCCAATGGATTTCGAGTCCAACGCCTTAACCACTCGGCCACAACAACGTACTGTAAACTTTGTGCAAATAATCTGTATGAAAGTTTTCAAGGTGTCCCACAGCAAATTCCTGATGTTCTGCAATGCACTTTTTAAAAACAATACAAACAAGCAGGTACAAGGAGCTCAAATTAGATTAATGGCGCCTAAATAGAGCACGTAAAGGAACAGTTACACAGCTAAGAAAAGGGAAAGAAAGCCTAGGGAAAAAACACAGAAAGAGCCTGTAGATAAAATTATCTTCCTGGGACAGCAGGTTAAGAGAAATTATACAGGGAGCAGTTAAGCTTGTAACACGGGAGAATAAAAAAGAAAATGCCCTTTTATGAAGTGTGTTTGCCTAATCCAGCAAGCACTTTATTTCTATTTCTCTATTTGCTTCTTTTATTGGTAAAGTAAGTTTCAAGTGCACATGCAGGTATGACTGAGAGCCAGGGTATAATATTTTGAAGCGTTTTCACCATCGCTAATGTAGGAAGAGAGGTATGGCAAAGACATGAAAGGGGTAGCAAAAATAAATATGTGAAGAGGCAATAGTGACACCAATATAAGCCACCTATTTATAAAACTGACATGGAAGAAATACTAAAGGTTAACTTCTAAAATTGTAGCCGAAGATGAAAATACTCTCGTTGTCGGCAGGATTCGAACCTGCGCGGAGAGACCCCAATGGATTTCGCGTCCATCACCTTAACCACTCGGCCACAACAACTTTCTGTAAGCTTTGTGCAAATAATCTGTATGAAAGTTTTCAAGGTGTCCCACAGCAAATTCCTGATGTTCTGCAATGCACTTTTTAAAAACAATAACAACAAGCAGGTACAAGGAGCTCAAATGAGATTAATGGCGCCTAAATAGAGCACGTAAAGGAACAGTTACACAGCTAAGAAAAGAGAAAGAAAGACTAGGGAAAAAGCACAGAAAGAGCCTGTAGATAAAATTATATTCCTGGGACAGCAGGTTAAGAGAAATTACACAGGGAGCAGTTAAGCTTGTAACACGGGAGAATAAAAAAGAAAATGCACTTTTATGAAGTGTGTTTGCCTAATCCAGCAAGCACGTTTGTTCTATTTCTCTATTTGCTTCTTTTATTGGTAAAGTAAGTTTCAAGTGCACATGCAGGAATGACTGAGAGAGCAAGGGTATAATAATTTGAAGCGCTTGCACCAGCGCTGATGTAGGAAGAGAGGTATAGCAAAGACATGAAAGGGGTATTGATAATAAATATGTGAAGAGGCAATAGTGACACCAAAATAAGCTACCTATTTATAAAACTGAGATGGAAGAAATACTAAAGGTTAACTTCTAAAATTGTAGCCGAAGATAAAAATACTCTTGCTGCCGGCAGGATTCGAAACTGCGCTGGGAGACCCCAATGGATTTCACGTCCATCGCCTTAACCACTCGGCCACAACAACTTACAGTACGCTTTGTGCAAATAATCTGTATGAAAGTTTTCAAGGTGTCCCACAGCAAATTCCTGATGTTCTGCAATGCACTTTTTAAAATCAATACAAACAAGCAGGTACAAGGAGCTCAAATGAGATTAATGGCGCCTAAATAGAGCACGTAAAGCAAAGGAACAGTTACACAGCTAAGAAAAGGGAAAGAAAGACTAGGGAAAAACACAGAAAGAGCCTGTAGATAAAATTATCTTCCTGGGACAGCAGGTTAAGAGAAATTACACAGGGAGCAGTTAAACTTGTAACACAGGAGAATAAAAAAGTAAAATGCACTTTTATGAAGTGTCTTTGCCTAATCCAGCAAGCACTTTTGTTCTATTTCTCTATTTGCTTCTTTTATTGGTAAAGTAAGTTTCAAGTGCACATGCAGATATGACTGAGAGAGCCAGGGTATAATAATTTGAAGCGCTTGCACCAGCGCTGATGTAGGAAGAGAGGTATAGCAAAGACATGAAAGGGGTAGCGATAATAAATATGTGAAGAGGCAAGAGTGACACCAAAATAAGCCACCTATTTATAAAACTGACATGGAAGAAATACTAAAGGTTATCTTCTAAAATTGTAGACGAAGATAAAAACACTCTCGTTGTCAGCAGGATTCGAACCTGCGTGGGAGAAGTCAATGGATTTCGAGCCCATTGCCTTAAACACTCAGCCACAACAACTTACAGTAAGGTTTGTGCAAATAATCTGTATGAAAGTTTTCAAGGTGTCCCACAGCAAATTCCTGATGTTCTGCAATGCACTTTTTAAAAACAATACAAACAAGCAGGTACAAGGAGCTCAAATTAGATTAATGGCGCCTAAATAGAGCACGTAAAGGAACAGTTACACAGCTAAGAAAAGGGAAAGAAAGCCTAGGGGAAAAACACAGAAAGAGCCTGTAGATAAAATTATCTTCCTGGGACAGCAGGTTAAGAGAAATTATACAGGGAGCAGTTAAGCTTGTAACACGGGAGAATAAAAAAGAAAATGCCCTTTTATGAAGTGTGTTTGCCTAATCCAGCAAGCACTTTATTTCTATTTCTCTATTTGCTTCTTTTATTGGTAAAGTAAGTTTCAAGTGCACATGCAGGTATGTCTGAGAGCCAGGGTATAATATTTTGAAGCGTTTGCACCATCGCTAATGTAGGAAGAGATGTATGGCAAAGACATGAAAGGGGTAGCAAAAATAAATATGTGAAGAGGCAATAGTGACACCAGTATAAGCCACCTATTTATAAAACTGACATGGAAGAAATACTAAAGGTTAACTTCTAAAATTGTAGCCGAAGCCGAAAATACTCTCGTTGTCGGCAGCATTTGAACCTTCGCAGGGAGACTTCGAGTCCATCGCCTTAACCACTCGGCCACAACACCTTACTGCAAGCTTGGTGCAAATAATCTGTATGAAAGTTTTCAAGGTGTCCCACAGCAAATTCCTGATGTTCTGCAATGCACTTTTTAAAAACAATACAAACAAGCAGGTACAAGGAGCTCAAATGAGATTAATGGTGCCTAAATAGAGCACGTAAAGGAACAGTTACACAGCTAAGAAAAGGGAAAGAAAGACTAGGGAAAAAACACAGAAAGAGCCTGTAGATAAAATTATCTTCCTGGGACAGCAGGTTAAGAGAAATTACACAGGGAGCAGTTAAGCTTGTAACACGGGAGAATAAAAAAGAAAATGCAGTTTTATGAAGTGTGTTTGCCTAATCCAGCAAGCACTTTTGTTCTATTTCTCTAATTGCTTCTTTCATTGGTAAAGTAAGTTTCAAGTACACATGCAGGTATGACTGAGAGAGCCAGGGTATAATATTTTGAAGCGTTTGCACCATCGCTAATGTAGGAAGAGAGGTATAGCAAAGACATGAAAGGGGTAGCAAAAATAAATATGTGAAGAGGCAATAGTGACACCAATATAAGCCACCTATTTATAAAACTGACATGGAAGAAATACTAAAGGTTAACTTCTAAAATTGTATCAGAAGACGAAAATACTCTCGTTGTCGGCAGGAATCGAGCCTGCGAGGGGAGACTCCAATGGATTTCGAGTCCATCGCCTTAACCACTCGGCCACAACAACGTACTGTAAACTTTGTGCAAATAATCTGTATGAAAGTTTTCAAGGTGTCCCACAGCAAATTCCTGATGTTCTGCAATGCACTTTTTAAAAACCATACAAACAAGCAGGTACAAGGAGCTCAAATGAGATTAATGGCGCCTAAATAGAGCTCGTAAAGGAACAGTTACACAGCTAAGAAAAGGGAAAGAAAGACTAGGTAAAAAACACAGAAAGAGCCTGTAGATAAAATTATCTTCCTGGGACAGCAGGTTAAGAGAAATTACACAGGGAGCAGTTAAGCTTGTAACACGGGAGAATAAAAAAGAAAATAAAGTTTTATGAAGTGTGTTTGCCTAATCCAGCAAGCACTTTTGTTCTATTTCTCTATTTGCTTCTTTCATTGGTAAAGTAAGTTTCAAGTACACATGCAGGTATGACTGAGAGAGCCAGGGTATAATATTTCGTAGCGTTTGCACCATCGCTAATGTAGGAAGAGAGGTATAGCAAAGACATGAAAGGGGTAGCAAAAATAAATATGTGAAGAGGCAATAGTGACACCAATATAAGCCACCTATTTATAAAACTGACATGGAAGAAATACTAAAGGTTAACTTCTAAAATTGTAGCCGAAGATAAAAATACTCTCGTTGTCGGCAGGATTCGAACCTGCGCGGGGAGACCCCAATGGATTTCGAGTCCATCGCCTTAACCACTCGGCCACAACAACTTTCTGTAAGCTTTGTGTAAATAATCTGTATGAAAGTTTTCAAGGTGTCCCACAGCAAATTCCTGATGTTCTGCAATGCACTTTTTAAAAACAATACAAACAAGCAGGTACAAGGAGCTCAAATGAGATTAATGGCGCCTAAATAGAGCACGTAAAGGAACAGTTACACAGCTAAGAAAAGAGAAAGAAAGACTAGGGAAAAAACACAGAAAGAGCCTGTAGATAAAATTATCTTCCTGGGACAGCAGGTTAAGAGAAATTACACAGGGAGCAGTTAAGCTTGTAACACGGGAGAATAAAAAAGAAAATGCAGTTTTATGAAGTGTGTTTGCCTAATCCAGCAAGCACTTTTGTTCTATTTCTCTATTTGCTTCTTTCATTGGTAAAGTAAGTTTCAAGTACACATGCAGGTATGACTGAGAGAGCCAGGGTATAATATTTTGAAGCGTTTGCACCATCGCTAATGTAGGAAGAGAGGTATAGCAAAGAAATGAAAGGGGTAGCAAAAATAAATATGTGAAGAGGCAATAGTGACACCAATATAAGCCACCTATTTATAAAACTGACATGGAAGAAATACTAAAGGTTAACTTCTAAAATTGTATCAGAAGACGAAAATACTCTCGTTGTTGGCAGGATTCAAACCTGCGCGGGGAGACCCCAATGGATTTCGAGTCCATCCCCTTAACCACTCGGCCACAACAACTTACTGTAAGCTGTGTGCAAATAATCTGTATGAAAGTTTTCAAGGTGTCCCACAGCAAATTCCTGATGTTCTGCAATGCACTTTTTAAAAACAATACAAACAAGCAGGTACAAGGAGCTCAAATTAGATTAATGGCGCCTAAATAGAGCACGTAAAGGAACAGTTACACAGCTAAGAAAAGGGAAAGAAAGCCTAGGGAAAAAACACAGAAAGAGCCTGTAGATAAAATTAACTTCCTGGGACAGCAGGTTAAGAGAAATTATACAGGGAGCAGTTAAGCTTGTAACACGGGAGAATAAAAAAGAAAATGCCCTTTTATGAAGTGTGTTTGCCTAATCCAGCAAGCACTTTATTTCTATTTCTCTATTTGCTTCTTTTATTGGTAAAGTAAGTTTCAAGTGCACATGCAGGTATGACTGAGAGCCAGGGTATAATATTTTGAAGCGTTTTCACCATCGCTAATGTAGGAAGAGAGGTATGGCAAAGACATGAAAGGGGTAGCAAAAATAAATATGTGAAGAGGCAATAGTGACACCAATATAAGCCACCTATTTATAAAACTGACATGGAAGAAATACTAAAGGTTAACTTCTAAAATTGTAGCCGAAGATAAAAATACTCTCGTTGTCGGCAGGATTCGAACCTGCATGGGGAGACCCCAATGGATTTCGAGTCCATCGCCTTAACCACTCGGCCACAACAACTTTCTGTAAGCTTTGTGCAAATAATCTGTATGAAAGTTTTCAAGGTGTCCCACAGCAAATTCCTGATGTTCTGCAATGCACTTTTTAAAAACAATACAAACAAGCAGGTACAAGGAGCTCAAATGAGATTAATGGCGCCTAAATAGAGCACGTAAAGGAACAGTTACACAGCTAAGAAAAGGGAAAGAAAGACTAGGGAAAAAACACAGAAAGAGCCTGTAGATAAAATTATCTTCCTGGGATAGCAGGTTAAGAGGAATTACACAGGGAGCTGTTAAGCTTGTAACACAGGAGAATAAAAAAGAAAATGCAGTTTTATGAAGTGTGTTTGCCTAATCCAGCAAGCACTTTTGTTCTATTTCTCTATTTGCTTCTTTCATTGGTAAAGTAAGTTTCAAGTACACATGCAGGTATGACTGAGAGAGCCAGGGTATAATATTTCGTAGCGTTTGCACCATCGCTAATGTAGGAAGAGAGGTATAGCAAAGACATGAAAGGGGTAGCAAAAATAAATATGTGAAGAGGCAATAGTGACACCAATATAAGCCACCTATTTATAAAACTGACATGGAAGAAATACTAAAGGTTAACTTCTAAAATTGTAGCCGAAGATAAAAATACTCTCGTTGTTGGCAGGATTCGAACCTGCGCGGGGAGACCCCAATGGATTTCGAGTCCATCGTCTTAACCACTCGGCCACAACAACTTCCTGTAAGCTTTGTGCAAATAATCTGTATGAAAGTTTTCAAGGTGTCCCACAGCAAATTCCTGATGTTCTGCAATGCACTTTTTAAAAACAATACAAACAAGCAGGTACAAGGAGCTCAAATGAGATTAATGGCGCCTAAATAGAGCACGTAAAGGAACAGTTACACAGCTAAGAAAAGAGAAAGAAAGACTAGGGAAAAAACACAGAAAGAGCCTGTAGATAAAATTATCTTCCTGGGACAGCAGGTTAAGAGAAATTACACAGGGAGCAGTTAAGCTTGTAACACGGGAGAATAAAAAAGAAAATGCAGTTTTATGAAGTGTGTTTGCCTAATCCAGCAAGCACTTTTGTTCTATTTCTCTATTTGCTTCTTTCATTGGTAAAGTAAGTTTCAAGTACACATGCAGGTATGACTGAGAGAGCCAGGGTATAATATTTTGAAGCGTTTGCACCATCGCTAATGTAGGAAGAGAGGTATAGCAAAGACATGAAAGGGGTAGCAAAAATAAATATGTGAAGAGGCAATAGTGACACCAATATAAGCCACCTATTTATAAAACTGACATGGAAGAAATACGAAAGGTTAACTTCTAAAATTGTATCAGAAGACGAAAATACTCTCGTTGTTGGCAGGATTCGAACCTGTGCGGGGAGACCCCAATGGATTTCGAGTCCATCCCCTTAACCACTCGGCCACAACAACTTACTGTAAGCTGTGTGCAAATAATCTGTATGAAAGTTTTCAAGGTGTCCCACAGCAAATTCCTGATGTTCTGCAATGCACTTTTTAAAAACAATACAAACAAGCAGGTACAAGGAGCTCAAATTAGATTAATGGCGCCTAAATAGAGCACGTAAAGGAACAGTTACACAGCTAAGAAAAGGGAAAGAAAGCCTAGGGGAAAAACACAGAAAGAGCCTGTAGATAAAATTATCTTCCTGGGACAGCAGGTTAAGAGAAATTACACAGGGAGCAGTTAAGCTTGTAACACGGGAGAACAAAAAAGAAAATGCCCTTTTATGAAGTGTGTTTGCCTAATCCAGCAAGCACTTTATTTCTATTTCTCTATTTGCTTCTTTTATTGGTAAATTAAGTTTCAAGTGCACATGCAGGTATGACTGAGAGCCAGGGTATAATATTTTGAAGCGTTTTCACCATCGCTAATGTAGGAAGAGAGGTATAGCAAAGACATGAAAGGGGTAGCAAAAATAAATATGTGAAGAGGCAATAGTGACACCAATATAAGCCACCTATTTATAAAACTGACATGGAAGAAATACTAAAGGTTAACTTCTAAAATCGTAGCCGAAGATGAAAATACTCTCGTTGTCGGCAGGATTCGAACCTGCGCGGGGAGACCCCAATGGATTTCAAGTCCATCACCTTAACCACTCGGCCACAACAACTTTCTGTAAGCTTTGTGCAAATAATCTGTATGAAAGTTTTCAAGGTGTCCCACAGCAAATTCCTGATGTTCTGCAATGCACTTTTTTAAAAACAATACAAACAAGCAGGTACAAGGAGCTCAAATGAGATTAATGGCGCCTAAATAGAGCACGTAAAGGAACAGTTACACAGCTAAGAAAAGAGAAAGAAAGACTAGGGAAAAAGCACAGAAAGAGCCTGTAGATAAAATGATCTTCCTGGGACAGCAGGTTAAGAGAAATTACACAGGGAGCAGTTAAGCTTGTAACACGGGAGAATAAAAAAGAAAATGCACTTTTATGAAGTGTGTTTGCCTAATCCAGCAAGCACGTTTGTTCTATTTCTCTATTTGCTTCTTTTATTGGTAAAGTAAGTTTCAAGTGCACATGCAGGAATGACTGAGAGAGCAAGGGTATAATAATTTGAAGCGCTTGCACCAGCGCTGATGTAGGAAGAGAGGTATAGCAAAGACATGAAAGGGGTATTGATAATAAATATGTGAAGAGGCAATAGTGACACCAAAATAAGCTACCTATTTATAAAACTGAGATGGAAGAAATACTAAAGGTTAACTTCTAAAATTGTAGCCGAAGATAAAAATACTCTTGCTGTCGGCAGGATTCGAAACTGGGCTGGGAGACACCAATGGATTTCACGTCCATCGCCTTAACCACTCGGCCACAGCAACTTACAGTATGCTTTGTGCAAATAATCTGTATGAAAGTTTTGAAGGTGTCCCACAGCAAATTCCTGATGTTCTGCAATGCACTTTTTAAAATCAATACAAACAAGCAGGTACAAGGAGCTCAAATGAGATTAATGGCGCCTAAATAGAGCACGTAAAGCAAAGGAACAGTTACACAGCTAAGAAAAGGGAAAGAAAGACTAGAAAAAAACAGAGAAAGAGCCTGTAGATAAAATTATCTTCCTGGGACAGCAGGTTAAGGGAAATTACACAGGGAGCAGTTAAACTTGTAACACGGGAGAATAAAAAAGTAAAATGCACTTTTATGAAGTGTCTTTGCCTAATCCAGCAAGCACTTTTGTTCTATTTCTCTATTCGCTTCTTTTATTGGTAAAGTAAGTTTCAAGTGCACATGCAGATATGACTGAAAGAGCCAGGGTATAATAATTTGAAGCGCTTGCACCAGCGCTGATGTAGGAAGAGAGGTATAGCAAAGACATGAAAGGGGTAGCGATAATAAATATGTGAAGAGGCAAGAGTGACACCAAAATAAGCCACCTATTTATAAAACTGACATGGAAGAAATACTAAAGGTTAACTTCTAAAATTGTAGACGAAGATAAAAATACTCTCGTTGTCAGCAGGATTCGAACCTGCGTGGGAGAAGTCAATGGATTTCGAGCCCATCGCCTTAAACACTCAGCCACAACAACTTACAGTAAGGTTTGTGCAAATAATCTGTATGAAAGTTTTCAAGGTGTCCCACAGCAAATTCCTGATGTTCTGCAATGCACTTTTTAAAAACAATACAAACAAGCAGGTACAAGGAGCTCAAATTAGATTAATGGCGCCTAAATAGAGCACGTAAAGGAACAGTTACACAGCTAAGAAAAGGGAAAGAAAGCCTAGGGGAAAAACACAGAAAGAGCCTGTAGATAAAATTATCTTCCTGGGACAGCAGGTTAAGAGAAATTATACAGGGAGCAGTTAAGCTTGTAACACGGGAGAATAAAAAAGAAAATGCCCTTTTATGAAGTGTGTTTGCCTAATCCAGCAAGCACTTTATTTCTATTTCTCTATTTGCTTCTTTTATTGGTAAAGTAAGTTTCAAGTGCACATGCAGGTATGTCTGAGAGCCAGGGTATAATATTTTGAAGCGTTTGCACCATCGCTAATGTAGGAAGAGATGTATGGCAAAGACATGAAAGGGGTAGCAAAAATAAATATGTGAAGAGGCAATAGTGACACCAGTATAAGCCACCTATTTATAAAACTGACATGGAAGAAATACTAAAGGTTAACTTCTAAAATTGTAGCCGAAGCCGAAAATACTCTCGTTGTCGGCAGCATTTGAACCTTCGCAGGGAGACTTCAAGTCCATCGCCTTAACCACTCGGCCACAACACCTTACTGCAAGCTTGGTGCAAATAATCTGTATGAAAGTTTTCAAGGTGTCCCACAGCAAATTCCTGATGTTCTGCAATGCACTTTTTAAAAACAATACAAACAAGCAGGTACAAGGAGATCAAATGAGATTAATGGCGCCTAAATAGAGCACGTAAAGGAACAGTTACACAGCTAAGAAAAGGGAAAGAAAGACTAGGGAAAAAACACAGAAAGAGCATGTAGATAAAATTATCTTCCTGGGACAGCAGGTTAAGAGAAATTACACAGGGAGCAGTTAAGCTTGTAACACGGGAGAATAAAAAAGAAAATGCAGTTTTATGAAGTGTGTTTGCCTAATCCAGCAAGCACTTTTGTTCTATTTCTCTAATTGCTTCTTTCATTGGTAAAGTAAGTTTCAAGTACACATGCAGGTATGACTGAGAGAGCCAGGGTATAATATTTTGAAGCGTTTGCACCATCGCTAATGTAGGAAGAGAGGTATAGCAAAGACATGAAAAGGGGTAGCAAAAATAAATATGTGAAGAGGCAATAGTGACACCAATATAAGCCACCTATTTATAAAACTGACATGGAAGAAATACTAAAGGTTAACTTCTAAAATTGTAGCCGAAGATGAAAATACTCTCGTTGTCGGCAGGATTCGAACCTGCGCGGGGAGACCCCAATGGATTTCGAGTCCATCACCTTAACCACTCGGCCAAAACAACTTTCTGTAAGCTTTGTGCAAATAATCTGTATGAAAGTTTTCAAGGTGTCCCACAGCAAATTCCTGATGTTCTGCAATGCACTTTTTAAAAATAATACAAACAAGCAGGTACAAGGAGCTCAAATGAGATTAATGGCGCCTAAATAGAGCACGTAAAGGAACAGTTACACAGCTAAGAAAAGAGAAAGAAAGACTAGGGAAAAAACACAGAAAGAGCCTGTAGATAAAATTATCTTCCTGGGACAGCAGGTTAAGAGAAATTACACAGGGAGCAGTTAAGCTTGTAACACGGGAGAATAAAAAAGAAAGTGCAGTTTTATGAAGTGTGTTTGCCTAATCCAGCAAGCACTTTTGTTCTATTTCTCTATTTGCTTCTTTCATTGGTAAAGTAAGTTTCAAGTACACATGCAGGTATGACTGAGAGAGCCAGGGTATAATATTTTGAAGCGTTTGCACCATCGCTAATGTAGGAAGAGAGGTATAGCAAAGACATGAAAGGGGTAGCAAAAATAAATATGTGAAGAGGCAATAATGATACCAATATAAGCCACCTATTTATAAAACTGACATGGAAGAAATACTAAAGGTTAACTTCTAAAATTGTATCAGAAGACGGAAATACTCTCGTTGTTGTCAGGATTCGAACGTGCGCGGGGAGACCCCAATGGATTTCGAGTCCATCGCCTTAACCACTCGGCCACAACAACTTACTGTAAGCTTTGTGCAAATAATCTGTATGAAAGTTTTCAAGGTGTCCCAAAGCAAATTCCTGATGTTCTGCAATGCACTTTTTAAAAACAATACAAACAAGCAGGTACAAGGAGCTCAAATTAGATTAATGGTGCCTAAATAGAGCACGTAAAGGAACAGTTACACAGCTAAGAAAAGGGAAAGAAAGCCTAGGGAAAAAACACAGAAAGAGCCTGTAGATAAAATTATCTTCCTGGGACAGCAGGTTAAGAGAAATTATACAGGGAGCAGTTAAGCTTGTAACACGGGAGAATAAAAAAGAAAATGCCCTTTTATGAAGTGTGTTTGCCTAATCCAGCAAGCACTTTATTTCTATTTCTCTATTTGCTTCTTTTATTGGTAAAGTAAGTTTCAAGTGCGCATGCAGGTATGACTGAGAGCCAGGGTATAATATTTTGAAGCGTTTGCACCATCGCTAATGTAGGAAGAGAGGTATGGCAAAGACATGAAAGGGGTAGCAAAAATAAATATGTGAAGAGGCAATAGTGACACCAATATAAGCCACCTATTTATAAAACTGAAATGGAAGAAATACTAAAGGTTAACTTCTAAAATTGTAGTCGAAGACGAAAATACTCTTGTTGTTGGCAGGATTCAAACCTGCGCGGGGAGACCCCAATGTATTTTGAGTCCATCGCCTTAACCACTCGGCCACATCAACTTACGGCAAGCTTTGTGCAAATATTCTGTATGAAAGTTTTCAAGGTGTCCCACAGCAAATTTATGATATTCTGCAATGCACTTTTTAAAAACAATACAAACAAGCAGGTACAAGGAGCTCAAATGAGATTAATGGCGCCTAAATAGAGCACGTAAAGGAACAGTTACACAGCTAAGAAAAGGGAAAGAAAGACTAGGGAAAAAACACAGAAAGAGCCTGTAGATAAAATTATCTTCCTGGGATAGCAGGTTAAGAGAAATTACACAGGGAGCAGTTAAGCTTGTAACACAGGAGAATAAAAAAGAAAATGCAGTTTTATGAAGTGTGTTTGCCTAATCCAGCAAGCACTTTTGTTCTATTTCTCTATTTGCTTCTTTCATTGGTAAAGTAAGTTTCAAGTACACATGCAGGTATGACTGAGAGAGCCAGGGTATAATATTTTGAAGCGTTTGCACCATCGCTAATGTAGGAAGAGAGGTATAGCAAAGATATGAAAGGGGTAGCAAAAATAAATATGTGAAGAGGCAATAGTGACACCAATATAAGCCACCTATTTATAAAACTGACATGGAAGAAATACTAAAGGTTAACTTCTAAAATTGTATCAGAAGACGAAAATACTCTCGTTGTCGGCAGGAATCGAGCCTGCGCGGGGAAACCCCAATGTATTTTGAGTCCATCGCCTTAACCACTCGGCCACCTCAACTTACGGCAAGCTTTGTGCAAATATTCTGTATGAAAGTTTTCAAGGTGTCCCACAGCAAATTTATGATATTCTGCAATGCACTTTTTAAAAACAATACAAACAAGCAGGTACAAGGAGCTCAAATGAGATTAATGGCGCCTAAATAGAGCTCGTAAAGGAACAGTTACACAGCTAAGAAAAGGGAAAGAAAGACTAGGTAAAAAACACAGAAAGAGCCTGTAGATAAAATTATCTTCCTGGGACAGCAGGTTAAGAGAAATTACACAGGGAGCAGTTAAGCTTGTAACACGGGAGAATAAAAAAGAAAATAAAGTTTTATGAAGTGTGTTTGCCTAATCCAGCAAGCACTTTTGTTCTATTTCTCTATTTGCTTCTTTCATTGGTAAAGTAAGTTTCAAGTACACATGCAGGTATGACTGAGAGAGCCAGGATATAATATTTTGTAGCGTTTGCACCATCGCTAATGTAGAAAGAGAGGTATAGCAAAGACATGAAAGGGGTAGCAAAAATAAATATGTGAAGAGGCAATAGTGACACCAATATAAGCCACCTATTTATAAAACTGACATGGAAGAAATACTAAAGGTTAACTTCTAAAATTGAAGCCGAAGATGAAAATACTCTCGTTGTCGGCAGGATTCGAACCTGCGCGGGGAGACCCCAATGGATTTCGAGTCCATCGCCTTAACCACTCGGCCACAACAACTTTCTGTAAGCTTTGTGCAAATAATCTGTATGAAAGTTCTCAAGGTGTCCCACAGCAAATTCCTGATGTTCTGCAATGCACTTTTTAAAAACAATACAAACAAGCAGGTACAAGGAGCTCAAATTAGATTAATGGCGCCTAAATAGAGCACGTAAAGGAACAGTTACACAGCTAAGAAAAGGGAAAGAAAGCCTAGGGAAAAAACACAGAAAGAGCCTGTAGATAAAATTATCTTCCTGGGACAGCAGGTTAAGAGAAATTATACAGGGAGCAGTTAAGCTTGTAACACGGGAGAATAAAAAAGAAAATGCCCTTTTATGAAGTGTATTTGCCTAATCCAGCAAGCACTTTATTTCTATTTCTCTATTTGCTTCTTTTATTGGTAAAGTAAGTTTCAAGTGCACATGCAGGTATGACTGAGAGCCAGGGTATAATATTTTGAAGCGTTTTCACCATCGCTAATGTAGGAAGAGAGGTATGGCAAAGACATGAAAGGGGTAGCAAAAATAAATATGTGAAGAGGCAATAGTGACACCAATATAAGCCACCTATTTATAAAACTGAAATGGAAGAAATACTAAAGGTTAACTTCTAAAATTGTAGCCGAAGACGAAAATACTCTCGTTGTCGGCAGGATTTGAACCTGCGCGGGGAGACCCCAATGTATTTTGAGTCCATCGCCTTAAACACTCAGCCACAACAACTTACGGCAAGCTTTGTGCAAATATTCTGTATGAAAGTTTTCAAGGTGTCCCACAGCAAATTTCTGATGTTCTGCAATGCACTTTTTAAAAACAATACAAACAAGCAGGTACAAGGAGCTCAAATGAGATTAATGGCGCCTAAATAGAGCTCGTAATGGAACAGTTACACAGCTAAGAAAAGGGAAAGAAAGACTAGGGAAAAAACACAGAAAGAGCCTGTAGATAAAATTATCTTCCTGGGACAGCAGGTTAAGAGAAATTACACAGGGAGCCGTTAAGCTTGTAACACGGGAGAATAAAAAAGAAAATAAAGTTTTATGAAGTGTGTTTGCCTAATCCAGCAAGCACTTTTGTTCTATTTCTCTATTTGCTTCTTTCATTGGTAAAGTAAGTTTCAAGTACACATGCAGGTATGACTGAGAGAGCCAGGGTATAATATTTTGTAGCGTTTGCACCATCGCTAATGTAGGAAGAGAGGTATAGCAAAGACATGAAAGGGGTAGCAAAAATAAATATGTGAAGAGGCAATAGTGACACCAATATAAGCCACCTATTTATAAAACTGACATGGAAGAAATACTAAAGGTTAACTTCTAAAATTGTAGCCGAAGATGAAAATACTCTCGTTGTCGGCAGGATTCAAACCTGCGCAGGGAGACCCCAATGGATTTCGAGTCCATCGCCTTAACCACTCGGCCACAACAACTTTCTATAAGCTTTGTGCAAATAATCTGTATGAAAGTTTTCAAGGTGTCCCACAGCAAATTCCTGATGTTCTGCAATGCACTTTTTAAAAACAATACAAACAAGCAGGTACAAGGAGCTCAAATTAGATTAATGGCGCCTAAATTGAGCACGTAAAGGAACAGTTACACAGCTAAGAAAAGAGAAAGAAAGACTAGGGAAAAAACACAGAAAGAGCCTGTAGATAAAATTATCTTCCTGGGACAGCAGGTTAAGAGAAATTACACAGGGAGCAGTAAAGCTTGTAACACGGGAGAATAAAAAAGAAAATGCAGTTTTATGAAGTGTGTTTGCCTAATCCAGCAAGCACTTTTGTTCTATTTCTCTATTTGCTTCTTTCATTGGTAAAGTAAGTTTCAAGTACACATGCAGGTATGACTGAGAGAGCCAGGGTATAATATTTTGAAGCGTTTGCACCATCGCTAATGTAGGAAGAGAGGTATAGCAAAGACATGAAAGGGGTAGCAAAAATAAATATGTGAAGAGGCAATAATGACACCAATATAAGCCACCTATTTATAAAACTGACATGGAAGAAATACTAAAGGTTAACTTCTAAAATTGTATCAGAAGACGAAAATACTCTTGTTGTTGGCAGGATTCAAACCTGCGCGGGGAGACCCCAATGGATTTCAAGTCCATCGCCTTAACCACTCGGCCACAACAACTTACTGTAAGCTTTGTGCAAATAATCTGTATGAAAGTTTTCAAGGTGTCCCACAGCAAATTCCTGATGTTCTGCAATGCACTTTTTAAAAACAATACAAACAAGCAGGTACAAGGAGCTCAAATGAGATTAATGGCGCCTAAATAGAGCACGTAAAGGAACAGTTACACAGCTAAGAAAAGAGAAAGAAAGACTAGGGAAAAAACACAGAAAGAGCCTGTAGATAAAATTATCTTCCTGGGACAGCAGGTTAAGAGAAATTACACAGGGAGCAGTTAAGCTTGTAACACGGGAGAATAAAAAAGAAAGTGCAGTTTTATGAAGTGTGTTTGCCTAATCCAGCAAGCACTTTTGTTCTATTTCTCTATTTGCTTCTTTCATTGGTAAAGTAAGTTTCAAGTGCACATGCAGGTATGACTGAGAGCCAGGGTATAATATTTTGAAGCGTTTTCACCATCGCTAATGTAGGAAGAGAGGTATGGCAAAGACATGAAAGGGGTAGCAAAAATAAATATGTGAAGAGGCAATAGTGACACCAATATAAGCCACCTATTTATAAAACTGAAATGGAAGAAATACTAAAGGTTAACTTCTAAAATTGTAGCCGAAGACGAAAATACTCTCGTTGTCGGCAGGATTTGAACCTGCGCGGGGAGACCCCAATGTATTTTGAGTCCATCGCCTTAAACACTCAGCCACAACAACTTATGGCAAGCTTTGTGCAAATATTCTGTATGAAAGTTTTCAAGGTGTCCCACAGCAAATTTCTGATGTTCTGCAATGCACTTTTTAAAAACAATACAAACAAGCAGGTACAAGGAGCTCAAATGAGATTAATGGCGCCTAAATAGAGCTCGTAATGGAACAGTTACACAGCTAAGAAAAGGGAAAGAAAGACTAGGGAAAAAACACAGAAAGAGCCTGTAGATAAAATTATCTTCCTGGGACAGCAGGTTAAGAGAAATTACACAGGGAGCCGTTAAGCTTGTAACACGGGAGAATAAAAAAGAAAATAAAGTTTTATGAAGTGTGTTTGCCTAATCCAGCAAGCACTTTTGTTCTATTTCTCTATTTGCTTCTTTCATTGGTAAAGTAAGTTTCAAGTACACATGCAGGTATGACTGAGAGAGCCAGGGTATAATATTTTGTAGCGTTTGCACCATCGCTAATGTAGGAAGAGAGGTATAGCAAAGACATGAAAGGGGTAGCAAAAATAAATATGTGAAGAGGCAATAGTGACACCAATATAAGCCACCTATTTATAAAACTGACATGGAAGAAATACTAAAGGTTAACTTCTAAAATTGTAGCCGAAGATGAAAATACTCTCGTTGTCGGCAGGATTCAAACCTGCGCAGGGAGACCCCAATGGATTTCAAGTCCATCGCCTTAACCACTCGGCCACAACAACTTTCTATAAGCTTTGTGCAAATAATCTGTATGAAAGTTTTCAAGGTGTCCCACAGCAAATTCCTGATGTTCTGCAATGCACTTTTTAAAAACAATACAAACAAGCAGGTACAAGGAGCTCAAATTAGATTAATGGCGCCTAAATTGAGCACGTAAAGGAACAGTTACACAGCTAAGAAAAGAGAAAGAAAGACTAGGGAAAAAACACAGAAAGAGCCTGTAGATAAAATTATCTTCCTGGGACAGCAGGTTAAGAGAAATTACACAGGGAGCAGTAAAGCTTGTAACACGGGAGAATAAAAAAGAAAATGCAGTTTTATGAAGTGTGTTTGCCTAATCCAGCAAGAACTTTTGTTCTATTTCTCTATTTGCTTCTTTCATTGGTAAAGTAAGTTTCAAGTACACATGCAGGTATGACTGAGAGAGCCAGGGTATAATATTTTGAAGCGTTTGCACCATCGCTAATGTAGGAAGAGAGGTATAGCAAAGACATGAAAGGGGTAGCAAAAATAAATATGTGAAGAGGCAATAATGACACCAATATAAGCCACCTATTTATAAAACTGACATGGAAGAAATACTAAAGGTTAACTTCTAAAATTGTATCAGAAGACGAAAATACTCTTGTTGTTGGCAGGATTCAAACCTGCGCGGGGAGACCCCAATGGATTTCGAGTCCATCGCCTTAACCACTCGGCCACAACAACTTTCTGTAAGCTTTGTGCAAATAATCTGTATGAAAGTTCTCAAGGTGTCCCACAGCAAATTCCTGATGTTCTGCAATGCACTTTTTAAAAACAATACAAACAAGCAGGTACAAGGAGCTCAAATTAGATTAATGGCGCCTAAATAGAGCACGTAAAGGAACAGTTACACAGCTAAGAAAAGGGAAAGAAAGCCTAGGGAAAAAACACAGAAAGAGCCTGTAGATAAAATTATCTTCCTGGGACAGCAGGTTAAGAGAAATTATACAGGGAGCAGTTAAGCTTGTAACACGGGAGAATAAAAAAGAAAATGCCCTTTTATGAAGTGTATTTGCCTAATCCAGCAAGCACTTTATTTCTATTTCTCTATTTGCTTCTTTTATTGGTAAAGTAAGTTTCAAGTGCACATGCAGGTATGACTGAGAGCCAGGGTATAATATTTTGAAGCGTTTTCACCATCGCTAATGTAGGAAGAGAGGTATGGCAAAGACATGAAAGGGGTAGCAAAAATAAATATGTGAAGAGGCAATAGTGACACCAATATAAGCCACCTATTTATAAAACTGAAATGGAAGAAATACTAAAGGTTAACTTCTAAAATTGTAGCCGAAGACGAAAATACTCTCGTTGTCGGCAGGATTTGAACCTGCGCGGGGAGACCCCAATGTATTTTGAGTCCATCGCCTTAAACACTCAGCCACAACAACTTACGGCAAGCTTTGTGCAAATATTCTGTATGAAAGTTTTCAAGGTGTCCCACAGCAAATTTCTGATGTTCTGCAATGCACTTTTTAAAAACAATACAAACAAGCAGGTACAAGGAGCTCAAATGAGATTAATGGCGCCTAAATAGAGCTCGTAATGGAACAGTTACACAGCTAAGAAAAGGGAAAGAAAGACTAGGGAAAAAACACAGAAAGAGCCTGTAGATAAAATTATCTTCCTGGGACAGCAGGTTAAGAGAAATTACACAGGGAGCCGTTAAGCTTGTAACACGGGAGAAAAAAAAAGAAAATAAAGTTTTATGAAGTGTGTTTGCCTAATCCAGCAAGCACTTTTGTTCTATTTCTCTATTTGCTTCTTTCATTGGTAAAGTAAGTTTCAAGTACACATGCAGGTATGACTGAGAGAGCCAGGGTATAATATTTTGTAGCGTTTGCACCATCGCTAATGTAGGAAGAGAGGTATAGCAAAGACATGAAAGGGGTAGCAAAAATAAATATGTGAAGAGGCAATAGTGACACCAATATAAGCCACCTATTTATAAAACTGACATGGAAGAAATACTAAAGGTTAACTTCTAAAATTGTAGCCGAAGATGAAAATACTCTCGTTGTCGGCAGGATTCAAACCTGCGCAGGGAGACCCCAATGGATTTCGAGTCCATCGCCTTAACCACTCGGCCACAACAACTTTCTATAAGCTTTGTGCAAATAATCTGTATGAAAGTTTTCAAGGTGTCCCACAGCAAATTCCTGATGTTCTGCAATGCACTTTTTAAAAACAATACAAACAAGCAGGTACAAGGAGCTCAAATTAGATTAATGGCGCCTAAATTGAGCACGTAAAGGAACAGTTACACAGCTAAGAAAAGAGAAAGAAAGACTAGGGAAAAAACACAGAAAGAGCCTGTAGATAAAATTATCTTCCTGGGACAGCAGGTTAAGAGAAATTACACAGGGAGCAGTAAAGCTTGTAACACGGGAGAATAAAAAAGAAAATGCAGTTTTATGAAGTGTGTTTGCCTAATCCAGCAAGCACTTTTGTTCTATTTCTCTATTTGCTTCTTTCATTGGTAAAGTAAGTTTCAAGTACACATGCAGGTATGACTGAGAGAGCCAGGGTATAATATTTTGAAGCGTTTGCACCATCGCTAATGTAGGAAGAGAGGTATAGCAAAGACATGAAAGGGGTAGCAAAAATAAATATGTGAAGAGGCAATAATGACACCAATATAAGCCACCTATTTATAAAACTGACATGGAAGAAATACTAAAGGTTAACTTCTAAAATTGTATCAGAAGACGAAAATACTCTTGTTGTTGGCAGGATTCAAACCTGCGCGGGGAGACCCCAATGGATTTCAAGTCCATCGCCTTAACCACTCGGCCACAACAACTTACTGTAAGCTTTGTCCAAATAATCTGTATGAAAGTTTTCAAGGTGTCCCACAGCAAATTCCTGATGTTCTGCAATGCACTTTTTAAAAACAATACAAACAAGCAGGTACAAGGAGCTCAAATGAGATTAATGGCGCCTAAATAGAGCACGTAAAGGAACAGTTACACAGCTAAGAAAAGAGAAAGAAAGACTAGGGAAAAAACACAGAAAGAGCCTGTAGATAAAATTATCTTCCTGGGACAGCAGGTTAAGAGAAATTACACAGGGAGCAGTTAAGCTTGTAACACGGGAGAATAAAAAAGAAAGTGCAGTTTTATGAAGTGTGTTTGCCTAATCCAGCAAGCACTTTTGTTCTATTTCTCTATTTGCTTCTTTCATTGGTAAAGTAAGTTTCAAGTGCACATGCAGGTATGACTGAGAGCCAGGGTATAATATTTTGAAGCGTTTTCACCATCGCTAATGTAGGAAGAGAGGTATGGCAAAGACATGAAAGGGGTAGCAAAAATAAATATGTGAAGAGGCAATAGTGACACCAATATAAGCCACCTATTTATAAAACTGAAATGGAAGAAATACTAAAGGTTAACTTCTAAAATTGTAGCCGAAGACGAAAATACTCTCGTTGTCGGCAGGATTTGAACCTGCGCGGGGAGACCCCAATGTATTTTGAGTCCATCGCCTTAAACACTCAGCCACAACAACTTACGGCAAGCTTTGTGCAAATATTCTGTATGAAAGTTTTCAAGGTGTCCCACAGCAAATTTCTGATGTTCTGCAATGCACTTTTTAAAAACAATACAAACAAGCAGGTACAAGGAGCTCAAATGAGATTAATGGCGCCTAAATAGAGCTCGTAATGGAACAGTTACACAGCTAAGAAAAGGGAAAGAAAGACTAGGGAAAAAACACAGAAAGAGCCTGTAGATAAAATTATCTTCCTGGGACAGCAGGTTAAGAGAAATTACACAGGGAGCCGTTAAGCTTGTAACACGGGAGAATAAAAAAGAAAATAAAGTTTTATGAAGTGTGTTTGCCTAATCCAGCAAGCACTTTTGTTCTATTTCTCTATTTGCTTCTTTCATTGGTAAAGTAAGTTTCAAGTACACATGCAGGTATGACTGAGAGAGCCAGGGTATAATATTTTGTAGCGTTTGCACCATCGCTAATGTAGGAAGAGAGGTATAGCAAAGACATGAAAGGGGTAGCAAAAATAAATATGTGAAGAGGCAATAGTGACACCAATATAAGCCACCTATTTATAAAACTGACATGGAAGAAATACTAAAGGTTAACTTCTAAAATTGTAGCCGAAGATGAAAATACTCTCGTTGTCGGCAGGATTCAAACCTGCGCAGGGAGACCCCAATGGATTTCAAGTCCATCGCCTTAACCACTCGGCCACAACAACTTTCTATAAGCTTTGTGCAAATAATCTGTATGAAAGTTTTCAAGGTGTCCCACAGCAAATTCCTGATGTTCTGCAATGCACTTTTTAAAAACAATACAAACAAGCAGGTACAAGGAGCTCAAATTAGATTAATGGCGCCTAAATTGAGCACGTAAAGGAACAGTTACACAGCTAAGAAAAGAGAAAGAAAGACTAGGGAAAAAACACAGAAAGAGCCTGTAGATAAAATTATCTTCCTGGGACAGCAGGTTAAGAGAAATTACACAGGGAGCAGTAAAGCTTGTAACACGGGAGAATAAAAAAGAAAATGCAGTTTTATGAAGTGTGTTTGCCTAATCCAGCAAGAACTTTTGTTCTATTTCTCTATTTGCTTCTTTCATTGGTAAAGTAAGTTTCAAGTACACATGCAGGTATGACTGAGAGAGCCAGGGTATAATATTTTGAAGCGTTTGCACCATCGCTAATGTAGGAAGAGAGGTATAGCAAAGACATGAAAGGGGTAGCAAAAATAAATATGTGAAGAGGCAATAATGACACCAATATAAGCCACCTATTTATAAAACTGACATGGAAGAAATACTAAAGGTTAACTTCTAAAATTGTATCAGAAGACGAAAATACTCTTGTTGTTGGCAGGATTCAAACCTGCGCGGGGAGACCCCAATGGATTTCAAGTCCATCGCCTTAACCACTCGGCCACAACAACTTACTGTAAGCTTTGTGCAAATAATCTGTATGAAAGTTTTCAAGGTGTCCCACAGCAAATTCCTGATGTTCTGCAATGCACTTTTTAAAAACAATACAAACAAGCAGGTACAAGGAGCTCAAATGAGATTAATGGCGCCTAAATAGAGCACGTAAAGGAACAGTTACACAGCTAAGAAAAGAGAAAGAAAGACTAGGGAAAAAACACAGAAAGAGCCTGTAGATAAAATTATCTTCCTGGGACAGCAGGTTAAGAGAAATTACACAGGGAGCAGTTAAGCTTGTAACACGGGAGAATAAAAAAGAAAGTGCAGTTTTATGAAGTGTGTTTGCCTAATCCAGCAAGCACTTTTGTTCTATTTCTCTATTTGCTTCTTTCATTGGTAAAGTAAGTTTCAAGTACACATGCAGGTATGACTGAGAGAGCCAGGGTATAATATTTTGAAGCGTTTGCACCATCGCTAATGTAGGAAGAGAGGTATAGCAAAGACATGAAAGGGGTAGCAAAAATAAATA
Organism: Lissotriton helveticus; assembly: GCF_964261635.1. Taxonomy (NCBI): domain Eukaryota; kingdom Metazoa; phylum Chordata; class Amphibia; order Caudata; family Salamandridae; genus Lissotriton; species Lissotriton helveticus. The sequence continues at coordinate 161,793,553 of NC_136073.1, read as the reverse complement.
TGTGAAGAGGCAATAATGATACCAATATAAGCCACCTATTTATAAAACTGACATGGAAGAAATACTAAAGGTTAACTTCTAAAATTGTATCAGAAGACGGAAATACTCTCGTTGTTGGCAGGATTCGAACCTACGCGGGGAGACCCCAATGGATTTCGAGTCCATCGCCTTAACCACTCGGCCACAACAACTTACTGTAAGCTTTGTGCAAATAATCTGTATGAAAGTTTTCAAGGTGTCCCAAAGCAAATTCCTGATGTTCTGCAATGCACTTTTTAAAAACAATACAAACAAGCAGGTACAAGGAGCTCAAATTAGATTAATGGTGCCTAAATAGAGCACGTAAAGGAACAGTTACACAGCTAAGAAAAGGGAAAGAAAGCCTAGGGAAAAAACACAGAAAGAGCCTGTAGATAAAATTATCTTCCTGGGACAGCAGGTTAAGAGAAATTATACAGGGAGCAGTTAAGCTTGTAACACGGGAGAATAAAAAAGAAAATGCCCTTTTATGAAGTGTGTTTGCCTAATCCAGCAAGCACTTTATTTCTATTTCTCTATTTGCTTCTTTTATTGGTAAAGTAAGTTTCAAGTGCGCATGCAGGTATGACTGAGAGCCAGGGTATAATGTTTTGAAGCGTTTGCACCATCGCTAATGTAGGAAGAGAGGTATGGCAAAGACATGAAAGGGGTAGCAAAAATAAATATGTGAAGAGGCAATAGTGACACCAATATAAGCCACCTATTAATAAAACTGAAATGGAAGAAATACTAAAGGTTAACTTCTAAAATTGTAGTCGAAGACGAAAATACTCTCGTGGTCGGCAGGATTTGAACCTGCGCGTGGGGACCCCAATGTATTTTGAGTCCATCGCCTTAACCACTCGGCCACATCAACTTACGGCAAGCTTTGTGCAAATATTCTGTATGAAAGTTTTCAAGGTGTCCCACAGCAAATTTATGATGTTCTGCAATGCACTTTTTAAAAACAATACAAACAAGCAGGTACAAGGAGCTCAAATGAGATTAATGGCGCCTAAATAGAGCACGTAAAGGAACAGTTACACAGCTAAGAAAAGGGAAAGAAAGACTAGGGAAAAAACACAGAAAGAGCCTGTAGATAAAATTATCTTCCTGGGATAGCAGGTTAAGAGAAATTACACAGGGAGCAGTTAAGCTTGTAACACAGGAGAATAAAAAAGAAAATGCAGTTTTATGAAGTGTGTTTGCCTAATCCAGCAAGCACTTTTGTTCTATTTCTCTATTTGCTTCTTTCATTGGTAAAGTAAGTTTCAAGTACACATGCAGGTATGACTGAGAGAGCCAGGGTATAATATTTTGAAGCGTTTGCACCATCGCTAATGTAGGAAGAGAGGTATAGCAAAGACATGAAAGGGGTAGCAAAAATAAATATGTGAAGAGGCAATAATGACACCAATATAAGCCACCTATTTATAAAACTGACATGGAAGAAATACTAAAGGTTAACTTCTAAAATTGTATCAGAAGACGAAAATACTCTTGTTGTTGGCAGGATTCGAACCTGCGCGGGGAGACCCCAATGGATTTCGAGTCCATCGCCTTAACCACTCGGCCACAACAACTTACTGTAAGCTTTGTGCAAATAATCTGTATGAAAGTTTTCAAGGTGTCCCACAGCAAATTCCTGATGTTCTGCAATGCACTTTTTAAAAACAATACAACAAGCAGGTACAAGGAGCTCAAATTAGATTAATGGCGCCTAAATAGAGCACGTAAAGGAACAGTTACACAGCTAAGAAAAGGGAAAGAAAGCCTAGGGAAAAAACACAGAAAGAGCCTGTAGATAAAATTATCTTCCTGGGACAGCAGGTTAAGAGAAATTATACAGGGAGCAGTTAAGCTTGTAACACGGGAGAATAAAAAAGAAAATGCCCTTTTATGAAGTGTGTTTGCCTAATCCAGCAAGCACTTTATTTCTATTTCTCTATTTGCTTCTTTTATTGGTAAAGTAAGTTTCAAGTGCACATGCAGGTATGTCTGAGAGCCAGGGTATAATATTTTGAAGCGTTTGCACCATCGCTAATGTAGGAAGAGATGTATGGCAAAGACATGAAAGGGGTAGCAAAAATAAATATGTGAAGAGGCAATAGTGACACCAGTATAAGCCACCTATTTATAAAACTGACATGGAAGAAATACTAAAGGTTAACTTCTAAAATTGTAGCCGAAGCCGAAAATACTCTCGTTGTCGGCAGCATTTGAACCTTCGCAGGGAGACTTCGAGTCCATCGCCTTAACCACTCGGCCACAACACCTTACTGCAAGCTTGGTGCAAATAATCTGTATGAAAGTTTTCAAGGTGTCCCACAGCAAATTCCTGATGTTCTGCAATGCACTTTTTAAAAACAATACAAACAAGCAGGTACAAGGAGATCAAATGAGATTAATGGCGCCTAAATAGAGCACGTAAAGGAACAGTTACACAGCTAAGAAAAGGGAAAGAAAGACTAGGGAAAAAACACATAAAGAGCCTGTAGATAAAATTATCTTCCTGGGACAGCAGGTTAAGAGAAATTACACAGGGAGCAGTTAAGCTTGTAACACTGGAGAATAAAAAAGAAAATAAAGTTTTATGAAGTGTGTTTGCCTAATCCAGCAAGCACTTTTGTTCTATTTCTCTATTTGCTACTTTCATTGGTAAAGTAAGTTTCAAGTACACATGCAGGTATGACTGAGACAGCCAGGGTATAATATTTTGTAGCGTTTGCACCATCGCTAATGTAGGAAGAGAGGTATAGCAAAGACATGAAAGGGGTAGCAAAAATAAATATGTGAAGAGGCAATAGTGACACCAATATAAGCCACCTATTTATAAAACTGACATGGAAGAAATACTAAAGGTTAACTTCTAAAATCGTAGCCGAAGATGAAAATACTCTCGTTGTCGGCAGGTTCGACCTGCGCGGGGAGACCCCAATGGATTTCGAGTCCATCACCTTAACCACTCGGCCACAACAACTTTCTGTAAGCTTTGTGCAAATAATCTGTATGAAAGTTTTCAAGGTGTCCCACAGCAAATTCCTGATGTTCTGCAATGCACTTTTTAAAAACAATACAAACAAGCAGGTACAAGGAGCTCAAATGAGATTAATGGCGCCTAAATAGAGCACGTAAAGGAACAGTTACACAGCTAAGAAAAGAGAAAGAAAGACTAGAGAAAAAGCACAGAAAGAGCCTGTAGATAAAATTATCTTCCTGGGACAGCAGGTTAAGAGAAATTACACAGGGAGCAGTTAAGCTTGTAACACGGGAGAATAAAAAAGAAAATGCACTTTTATGAAGTGTGTTTGCCTAATCCAGCAAGCACGTTTGTTCTATTTCTCTATTTGCTTCTTTTATTGGTAAAGTAAGTTTCAAGTGCACATGCAGGAATGACTGAGAGAGCAAGGGTATAATAATTTGAAGCGCTTGCACCAGCGCTGATGTAGGAAGAGAGGTATAGCAAAGACATGAAAGGGGTATTGATAATAAATATGTGAAGAGGCAATAGTGACACCAAAATAAGCTACCTATTTATAAAACTGAGATGGAAGAAATACTAAAGGTTAACTTCTAAAATTGTAGCCGAAGATAAAAATACTCTTGCTGTCGGCAGGATTCGAAACTGCGCTGGGAGACCCCAATGGATTTCACGTCCATCGCCTTAACCACTCGGCCACAACAACTTACAGTTCGCTTTGTGCAAATAATCTGTATGAAAGTTTTCAAGGTGTCCCACAGCAAATTCCTGATGTTCTGCAATGCACTTTTTAAAATCAATACAAACAAGCAGGTACAAGGAGCTCAAATGAGATTAATGGCGCCTAAATAGAGCACGTAAAGCAAAGGAACAGTTACACAGCTAAGAAAAGGGAAAGAAAGACTAGGGAAAAACACAGAAAGAGCCTGTAGATAAAATTATCTTCCTGGGACAGCAGGTTAAGAGAAATTACACAGGGAGCAGTTAAACTTGTAACACGGGAGAATAAAAAAGTAAAATGCACTTTTATGAAGTGTCTTTGCCTAATCCAGCAAGCACTTTTGTTCTATTTCTCTATTTGCTTCTTTTATTGGTAAAGTAAGTTTCAAGTGCACATGCAGATATGACTGAGAGAGCCAGGGTATAATAATTTGAAGCGCTTGCACCAGCGCTGATGTAGGAAGAGAGGTATAGCAAAGACATGAAAGGGGTAGCGATAATAAATATGTGAAGAGGCAAGAGTGACACCAAAATAAGCCACCTATTTATAAAACTGACATGGAAGAAATACTAAAGGTTAACTTCTAAAATTGTAGACGAAGATAAAAATACTCTCGTTGTCAGCAGGATTCGAACCTGCGTGGGAGAAGTCAATGGATTTCGAGCCCATCGCCTTAAACACTCAGCCACAACAACTTACAGTAAGGTTTGTGCAAATGATCTGTATGAAAGTTTTCAAGGTGTCCCACAGCAAATTCCTGATGTTCTGCAATGCACTTTTTAAAAACAATACAAACAAGCAGGTACAAGGAGCTCAAATTAGATTAATGGCGCCTAAATAGAGCACGTAAAGGAGCAGTTACACAGCTAAGAAAAGGGAAAGAAAGCCTAGGGGAAAAACACAGAAAGAGCCTGTAGATAAAATTATCTTCCTGGGACAGCAGGTTAAGAGAAATTATACAGGGAGCAGTTAAGCTTGTAACACGGGAGAATAAAAAAGAAAATGCCCTTTTATGAAGTGTGTTTGCCTAATCCAGCAAGCACTTTATTTCTATTTCTCTATTTGCTTCTTTTATTGGTAAAGTAAGTTTCAAGTGCACATGCAGGTATGTCTATGAGCCAGGGTATAATATTTTGAAGCGTTTGCACCATCGCTAATGTAGGAAGAGATGTATGGCAAAGACATGAAAGGGGTAGCAAAAATAAATATGTGAAGAGGCAATAGTGACACCAGTATAAGCCACCTATTTATAAAACTGACATGGAAGAAATACTAAAGGTTAACTTCTAAAATTGTAGCCGAAGCCGAAAATACTCTCGTTGTCGGCAGCATTTGAACCTTCGCAGGGAGACTTCGAGTCCATCGCCTTAACCACTCGGCCACAACACCTTACTGCAAGCTTGGTGCAAATAATCTGTATGAAAGTTTTCAAGGTGTCCCACAGCAAATTCCTGATGTTCTGCAATGCACTTTTTAAAAACAATACAAACAAGCAGGTACAAGGAGATCAAATGAGATTAATGGCGCCTAAATAGAGCACGTAAAGGAACAGTTACACAGCTAAGAAAAGGAAAAGAAAGACTAGGGAAAAAACACAGAAAGAGCCTGTAGATAAAATTATCTTCCTGGGACAGCAAGTTAAGAGAAATTACACAGGGAGCAGTTAAGCTTGTAACACGGGAGAATAAAAAAGAAAATGCAGTTTTATGAAGTGTGTTTGCCTAATCCAGCAAGCACTTTTGTTCTATTTCTCTAATTGCTTCTTTCATTGGTAAAGTAAGTTTCAAGTACACATGCAGGTATGACTGAGAGAGCCAGGGTATAATATTTTGAAGCGTTTGCACCATCGCTAATGTAGGAAGAGAGGTATAGCAAAGACATGAAAGGGGTAGCAAAAATAAATATGTGAAGAGGCAATAGTGACACCAATATAAGCCACCTATTTATAAAACTGACATGGAAGAAATACTAAAGGTTAACTTCTAAAATTGTAGCCGAAGATGAAAATACTCTCGTTGTCGGCAGGATTCGAACCTGCGCGGGGAGACCCCAATGGATTTCGAGTCCATCACCTTAACCACTCGGCCAAAACAACTTTCTGTAAGCTTTGTGCAAATAATCTGTATGAAAGTTTTCAAGGTGTCCCACAGCAAATTCCTGATGTTCTGCAATGCACTTTTTAAAAATAATACAAACAAGCAGGTACAAGGAGCTCAAATGAGATTAATGGCGCCTAAATAGAGCACGTAAAGGAACAGTTACACAGCTAAGAAAAGAGAAAGAAAGACTAGGGAAAAAACACAGAAAGAGCCTGTAGATAAAATTATCTTCCTGGGACAGCAGGTTAAGAGAAATTACACAGGGAGCAGTTAAGCTTGTAACACGGGAGAATAAAAAAGAAAATGCAGTTTTATGAAGTGTGTTTGCCTAATCCAGCAAGCACTTTTGTTCTATTTCTCTATTTGCTTCTTTCATTGGTAAAGTAAGTTTCAAGTACACATGCAGGTATGACTGAGAGAGCCAGGGTATAATATTTTGAAGCGTTTGCACCATCGCTAATGTAGGAAGAGAGGTATAGCAAAGACATGAAAGGGGTAGCAAAAATAAATATGTGAAGAGGCAATAATGATACCAATATAAGCCACCTATTTATAAAACTGACATGGAAGAAATACTAAAGGTTAACTTTTAAAATTGTATCAGAAGACGGAAATACTCTCGTTGTTGGCAGGATTCGAACCTGCGCAGGGAGACCACAATGGATTTCGAGTCCATTGCCTTAACCACTCGCCACAACAACTTACTGTAAGCTTTGTGCAAATAATCTGTATGAAAGTTTTCAAGGTGTCCCAAAGCAAATTCCTGATGTTCTGCAATGCACTTTTTAAAAACAATACAAACAAGCAGGTACAAGGAGCTCAAATTAGATTAATGGCGCCTAAATAGAGCACGTAAAGGAACAGTTACACAGCTAAGAAAAGGGAAAGAAAGCCTAGGGAAAAAACACAGAAAGAGCCTGTAGATAAAATTATCTTCCTGGGACAGCAGGTTAAGAGAAATTATACAGGGAGCAGTTAAGCTTGTAACACGGGAGAATAAAAAAGAAAATGCCCTTTTATGAAGTGTGTTTGCCTAATCCAGCAAGCACTTTATTTCTATTTCTCTATTTGCTTCTTTTATTGGTAAAGTAAGTTTCAAGTGCGCATGCAGGTATGACTGAGAGCCAGGGTATAATATTTTGAAGCGTTTGCACCATCGCTAATGTAGGAAGAGAGGTATGGCAAAGACATGAAAGGGGTAGCAAAAATAAATATGTGAAGAGGCAATAGTGACACCAATATAAGCCACCTATTTATAAAACTGAAATGGAAGAAATACTAAAGGTTAACTTCTAAAATTGTAGTCGAAGACGAAAATACTCTCGTTGTCGGCAGGATTTGAACCTGCGCGGGGAGACCCCAATGTATTTTGAGTCCATCCCCTTAACCACTCGGCCACATCAACTTACGGCAAGCTTTGTGCAAATATTCTGTATGAAAGTTTTCAAGGTGTCCCACAGCAAATTTATGATATTCTGCAATGCACTTTTTAAAAACAATAGAAACAAGCAGGTACAAGGAGCTCAAATGAGATTAATGGCGCCTAAATAGAGCACGTAAAGGAACAGTTACACAGCTAAGAAAAGGGAAAGAAAGACTAGGGAAAAAACACAGAAAGAGCCTGTAGATAAAATTATCTTCCTGGGATAGCAGGTTAAGAGAAATTACACAGGGAGCAGTTAAGCTTGTAACACAGGAGAATAAAAAAGAAAATGCAGTTTTATGAAGTGTGTTTGCCTAATCCAGCAAGCACTTTTGTTCTATTTCTCTATTTGCTTCTTTCATTGGTAAAGTAAGTTTCAAGTACACATGCAGGTATGACTGAGAGAGCCAGGGTATAATATTTTGAAGCGTTTGCACCATCGCTAATGTAGGAAGAGAGGTATAGCAAAGACATGAAAGGGGTAGCAAAAATAAATATGTGAAGAGGCAATAGTGACACCAATATAAGCCACCTATTTATAAAACTGACATGGAAGAAATACTAAAGGTTAACTTCTAAAATTGTATCAGAAGACGAAAATACTCTCGTTGTCGGCAGGAATCGAGCCTGCGCGGGGAAACCCCAATGGATTTTGAGTCCATTGCCTTAACCACTCGGCCACAACAACGTACTGTAAACTTTGTGCAAATAATCTGTATGAAAGTTTTCAAGGTGTCCCACAGCAAATTCCTGATGTTCTGCAATGCACTTTTTAAAAACCATACAAACAAGCAGGTACAAGGAGCTCAAATGAGATTAATGGCGCCTAAATAGAGCTCGTAAAGGAACAGTTACACAGCTAAGAAAAGGGAAAGAAAGACTAGGTAAAAAACACAGAAAGAGCCTGTAGATAAAATTATCTTCCTGGGACAGCAGGTTAAGAGAAATTACACAGGGAGCAGTTAAGCTTGTAACACGGGAGAATAAAAAAGAAAATAAAGTTTTACGAAGTGTGTTTGCCTAATCCAGCAAGCACTTTTGTTCTATTTCTCTATTTGCTTCTTTCATTGGTAAAGTAAGTTTCAAGTACACATGCAGGTATGACTGAGAGAGCCAGGGTATAATATTTTGTAGCGTTTGCACCATCGCTAATGTAGAAAGAGAGGTATAGCAAAGACATGAAAGGGGTAGCAAAAATAAATATGTGAAGAGGCAATAGTGACACCAATATAAGCCACCTATTTATAAAACTGACATGGAAGAAATACTAAAGGTTAACTTCTAAAATTGAAGCCGAAGATGAAAATACTCTCGTTGTCGGCAGGATTCGAACCTGCGCGGGGAGACCCCAATGGATTTCGAGTCCATCGCCTTAACCACTCGGCCACAACAACTTTCTGTAAGCTTTGTGCAAATAATCTGTATGAAAGTTTTCAAGGTGTCCCACAGCAAATTCCTGATGTTCTGCAATGCACTTTTTAAAAACAATACAAACAAGCAGGTACAAGGAGCTCAAATGAGATTAATGGCGCCTAAATAGAGCACGTAAAGGAACAGTTACACAGCTAAGTAAAGAGAAAGAAAGACTAGGGAAAAAACACAGAAAGAGCCTGTAGATAAAATTATCTTCCTGGGGCAGCAGGTTAAGAGAAATTACACGGGGAGCAGTTAAGCTTGTAACACGGGAGAAGAAAAAAGAAAATGCAGTTTTATGAAGTGTGTTTGCCTAATCCAGCAAGCACTTTTGTTCTCTTTCTCTATTTGCTTCTTTCATTGGTAAAGTAAGTTTCAAGTACACATGCAGGTATGACTGAGAGAGCCAGGGTATAATATTTTGAAGCGTTTGCACCATCGCTAATGTAGGAAGAGAGGTATAGCAAAGACATGAAAGGGGTAGCAAAAATAAATATGTGAAGAGGCAATAATGACACCAATATAAGCCACCTATTTATAAAACTGACATGGAAGAAATACTAAAGGTTAACTTCTAAAATTGTATCAGAAGACGAAAAAACTCTCGTTGTTGGCAGGATTCGAACCTGCGCGGGGAGACCCCAATGGATTTCGAGTCCACACCCTTAACCACTCGGCCACACCAACTTACTGTAAGCTTTGTGCAAATAATCTGTATGAAAGTTCTCAAGGTGTCCCACAGCAAATTCCTGATGTTCTGCAATGCACTTTTTAAAAACAATACAAACAAGCAGGTACAAGGAGCTCAAATTAGATTAATGGCGCCTAAATAGAGCACGTAAAGGAACAGTTACACAGCTAAGAAAAGGGAAAGAAAGCCTAGGGAAAAAACACAGAAAGAGCCTGTAGATAAAATTATCTTCCTGGGACAGCAGGTTAAGAGAAATTATACAGGGAGCAGTTAAGCTTGTAACACGGGAGAATAAAAAAGAAAATGCCCTTTTATGAAGTGTATTTGCCTAATCCAGCAAGCACTTTATTTCTCTTTCTCTATTTGCTTCTTTTATTGGTAAAGTAAGTTTCAAGTGCACATGCAGGTATGACTGAGAGCCAGGGTATAATATTTTGAAGCGTTTTCACCATCGCTAATGTAGGAAGAGAGGTATGGCAAAGACATGAAAGGGGTAGCAAAAATAAATATGTGAAGAGGCAATAGTGACACCAATATAAGCCACCTATTTATAAAACTGAAATGGAAGAAATACTAAAGGTTAACTTCTAAAATTGTAGCCGAAGATGAAAATACTCTCGTTGTCGGCAGGATTCAAACCTGCGCGGGGAGACCCCAATGGATTTCGAGTCCATCGCCTTAACCACTCGGCCACAACAACTTTCTATAAGCTTTGTGCAAATAATCTGTATGAAAGTTTTCAAGGTGTCCCACTGCAAATTCCTGATGTTCTGCAATGCACTTTTTAAAAACAATACAAACAAGCAGGTACAAGGAGCTCAAATTAGATTAATGGCGCCTAAATAGAGCACGTAAAGGAACAGTTACACAGCTAAGAAAAGAGAAAGAAAGACTAGGGAAAAAACACAGAAAGAGCCTGTAGATAAAATTATCTTCCTGGGACAGCAGGTTAAGAGAAATTACACAGGGAGCAGTAAAGCTTGTAACACGGGAGAATAAAAAAGAAAATGCAGTTTTATGAAGTGTGTTTGCCTAATCCAGCAAGCACTTTTGTTCTATTTCTCTATTTGCTTCTTTCATTGGTAAAGTAAGTTTCAAGTACACATGCAGGTATGGCTGAGAGAGCCAGGGTATAATATTTTGAAGCGTTTGCACCATCGCTAATGTAGGAAGAGAGGTATAGCAAAGACATGAAAGGGGTAGCAAAAATAAATATGTGAAGAGGCAATAATGACACCAATATAAGCCACCTATTTATAAAACTGACATGGAAGAAATACTAAAGGTTAACTTCTAAAATTGTATCAGAAGACGAAAATACTCTTGTTGTTGGCAGGATTCAAACCTGCGCGGGGAGACCCCAATGGATTTCAAGTCCATCGCCTTAACCACTCGGCCACAACAACTTACTGTAAGCTTTGTGCAAATAATCTGTATGAAAGTTTTCAAGGTGGCCCACAGCAAATTCCTGATGTTCTGCAATGCACTTTTTAAAAACAATACAAACAAGCAGGTACAAGGAGCTCAAATTAGATTAATGGCGCCTAAATAGAGCACGTAAAGGAACAGTTACACAGCTAAGAAAAGGGAAAGAAAGCCTAGGGAAAAAACACAGAAAGAGCCTGTAGATAAAATTATCTTCCTGGGACAGCAGGTTAAGAGAAATTATACAGGGAGCAGTTAAGCTTGTAACACGGGAGAATAAAAAAGAAAATGCCCTTTTATGAAGTGTGTTTGCCTAATCCAGCAAGCACTTTATTTCTATTTCTCTATTTGCTTCTTTTATTGGTAAAGTAAGTTTCAAGTGCACATGCAGGTATGACTGAGAGCCAGGGTATAATATTTTGAAGCGTTTGCACCATCGCTAATGTAGGAAGAGAGGTATGGCAAAGACATGAAAGGGGTAGCAAAAATAAATATGTGAAGAGGCAATAGTGACACCAATATAAGCCACCTATTTATACAACTGAAATGGAAGAAATACTAAAGGTTAACTTCTAAAATTGTAGCCGAAGATGAAAATACTCTCGTTGTCGGCAGGATTCAAACCTGCGCGGGGAGACCCCAATGGATTTCGAGTCCATCGCCTTAACCACTCGGCCACAACAACTTTCTATAAGCTTTGTGCAAATAATCTGTATGAAAGTTTTCAAGGTGTCCCACTGCAAATTCCTGATGTTCTGCAATGCACTTTTTAAAAACAATACAAACAAGCAGGTACAAGGAGCTCAAATTAGATTAATGGCGCCTAAATAGAGCACGTAAAGGAACAGTTACACAGCTAAGAAAAGAGAAAGAAAGACTAGGGAAAAAACACAGAAAGAGCCTGTAGATAAAATTATCTTCCTGGGACAGCAGGTTAAGAGAAATTACACAGGGAGCAGTAAAGCTTGTAACACGGGAGAATAAAAAAGAAAATGCAGTTTTATGAAGTGTGTTTGCCTAATCCAGCAAGCACTTTTGTTCTATTTCTCTATTTGCTTCTTTCATTGGTAAAGTAAGTTTCAAGTACACATGCAGGTATGGCTGAGAGAGCCAGGGTATAATATTTTGAAGCGTTTGCACCATCGCTAATGTAGGAAGAGAGGTATAGCAAAGACATGAAAGGGGTAGCAAAAATAAATATGTGAAGAGGCAATAATGACACCAATATAAGCCACCTATTTATAAAACTGACATGGAAGAAATACTAAAGGTTAACTTCTAAAATTGTATCAGAAGACGAAAATACTCTTGTTGTTGGCAGGATTCAAACCTGCGCGGGGAGACCCCAATGGATTTCAAGTCCATCGCCTTAACCACTCGGCCACAACAACTTACTGTAAGCTTTGTGCAAATAATCTGTATGAAAGTTTTCAAGGTGTCCCACAGCAAATTCCTGATGTTCTGCAATGCACTTTTTAAAAACAATACAAACAAGCAGGTACAAGGAGCTCAAATTAGATTAATGGCGCCTAAATAGAGCACGTAAAGGAACAGTTACACAGCTAAGAAAAGGGAAAGAAAGCCTAGGGAAAAAACACAGAAAGAGCCTGTAGATAAAATTATCTTCCTGGGACAGCAGGTTAAGAGAAATTATACAGGGAGCAGTTAAGCTTGTAACACGGGAGAATAAAAAAGAAAATGCCCTTTTATGAAGTGTGTTTGCCTAATCCAGCAAGCACTTTATTTCTATTTCTCTATTTGCTTCTTTTATTGGTAAAGTAAGTTTCAAGTGCACATGCAGGTATGACTGAGAGCCAGGGTATAATATTTTGAAGCGTTTGCACCATCGCTAATGTAGGAAGAGAGGTATGGCAAAGACATGAAAGGGGTAGCAAAAATAAATATGTGAAGAGGCAATAGTGACACCAATATAAGCCACCTATTTATAAAACTGAAATGGAAGAAATACTAAAGGTTAACTTCTAAAATTGTAGCCGAAGACGAAAATACTCTCGTTGTCGGCAGGATTTGAACCTGCGCGGGGAGACCCCAATGTATTTTGAGTCCATCGCCTTAAACACTCGGCCACAACAACTTACGGCAAGCTTTGTGCAAATATTCTGTATGAAAGTTTTCAAGGTGTCCCACAGCAAATTTCTGATGTTCTGCAATGCACTTTTTAAAAACAATACAAACAAGCAGGTACAAGGAGCTCAAATGAGATTAATGGCGCCTAAATAGAGCTCGTAATGGAACAGTTACACAGCTAAGAAAAGGGAAAGAAAGACTAGGGAAAAAACACAGAAAGAGCCTGTAGATAAAATTATCTTCCTGGGACAGCAGGTTAAGAGAAATTACACAGGGAGCTGTTAAGCTTGTAACACGGGAGAATAAAAAAGAAAATAAAGTTTTATGAAGTGTGTTTGCCTAATCCAGCAAGCACTTTTGTTCTAGTTCTCTATTTGCTTCTTTCATTGGTAAAGTAAGTTTCAAGTACACATGCAGGTATGACTGAGAGAGCCAGGGTATAATATTTTGTAGCGTTTGCACCATCGCTAATGTAGGAAGAGAGGTATAGCAAAGACATGAAAGGGGTAGCAAAAATAAATATGTGAAGAGGCAATAGTGACACCAATATAAGCCACCTATTTATAAAACTGACATGGAAGAAATACTAAAGGTTAACTTCTAAAATTGTAGCCGAAGATGAAAATACTCTCGTTGTCGGCAGGATTCAAACCTGCGCGGGGAGACCCCAATGGATTTCGAGTCCATCGCCTTAACCACTCGGCCACAATAACTTTCTATAAGCTTTGTGCAAATAATCTGTATGAAAGTTTTCAAGGTGTCCCACTGCAAATTCCTGATGTTCTGCAATGCACTTTTTAAAAACAATACAAACAAGCAGGTACAAGGAGCTCAAATTAGATTAATGGCGCCTAAATAGAGCACGTAAAGGAACAGTTACACAGCTAAGAAAAGAGAAAGAAAGACTAGGGAAAAAACACAGAAAGAGCCTGTAGATAAAATTATCTTCCTGGGACAGCAGGTTAAGAGAAATTACACAGGGAGCAGTAAAGCTTGTAACACGGGAGAATAAAAAAGAAAATGCAGTTTTATGAAGTGTGTTTGCCTAATCCAGCAAGCACTTTTGTTCTATTTCTCTATTTGCTTCTTTCATTGGTAAAGTAAGTTTCAAGTACACATGCAGGTATGGCTGAGAGAGCCAGGGTATAATATTTTGAAGCGTTTGCACCATCGCTAATGTAGGAAGAGAGGTATAGCAAAGACATGAAAGGGGTAGCAAAAATAAATATGTGAAGAGGCAATAATGACACCAATATAAGCCACCTATTTATAAAACTGACATGGAAGAAATACTAAAGGTTAACTTCTAAAATTGTATCAGAAGACGAAAATACTCTTGTTGTTGGCAGGATTCAAACCTGCGCGGGGAGACCCCAATGGATTTCAAGTCCATCGCCTTAACCACTCGGCCACAACTTACTGTAAGCTTTGTGCAAATAATCTGTATGAAAGTTTTCAAGGTGTCCCACAGCAAATTCCTGATGTTCTGCAATGCACTTTTTAAAAACAATACAAACAAGCAGGTACAAGGAGCTCAAATTAGATTAATGGCGCCTAAATAGAGCACGTAAAGGAACAGTTACACAGCTAAGAAAAGGGAAAGAAAGCCTAGGGAAAAAACACAGAAAGAGCCTGTAGATAAAATTATCTTCCTGGGACAGCAGGTTAAGAGAAATTATACAGGGAGCAGTTAAGCTTGTAACACGGGAGAATAAAAAAGAAAATGCCCTTTTATGAAGTGTGTTTGCCTAATCCAGCAAGCACTTTATTTCTATTTCTCTATTTGCTTCTTTTATTGGTAAAGTAAGTTTCAAGTGCACATGCAGGTATGACTGAGAGCCAGGGTATAATATTTTGAAGCGTTTGCACCATCGCTAATGTAGGAAGAGAGGTATGGCAAAGACATGAAAGGGGTAGCAAAAATAAATATGTGAAGAGGCAATAGTGACACCAATATAAGCCACCTATTTATAAAACTGAAATGGAAGAAATACTAAAGGTTAACTTCTAAAATTGTAGCCGAAGACGAAAATACTCTCGTTGTCGGCAGGATTCGAACCTGCGCGGGGAGACACCAATGGATTTCAAGTCCATCGCCTTAACCACTCGGCCACAACAACTTATTGCAAGCTTTGTGCAAATAATCTGTATGAAAGTTTTCAAGGTGTCCCACAGCAAATTCCTGATGTTTTGCAATGCACTTATTAAAAACAATACAAACAAGCAGGTACAAGGAGCTCAAATGAGATTAATGGCGCCTAAATAGAGCACGTAAAGGAACTGTTACACAGCTAAGAAAAGGGAAAAAAAGACTAGGGAAAAAGCACAGAAAGAGCCTGTAGATAAAATTATCTTCCTGGGACAGCAGGTTAGGAGAAATTACACAGGGAGCAGTTAAGCTTGTAACACGGGAGAATAAAAAAGAAAATGCACTTTTATGAAGTGTGTTTTCCTAATCCAGCAAGCACGTTGGTTCTATTTCTCTATTTGCTTCTTTTATTGGTTAAGTAAGTTTCAAGTGCACATGCAGGTATGACTGAGAGAGCCAGGGTATAATAATTTGAAGCGCTTGCACCAGCGCTGATGTAGGAAGAGAGGTATAGCAAAGACATGAAAGGGGTAGCGATAATAAATATGTGAAGAGGCAAGAGTGACACCAAAATAAGCCACCTATTTATAAAACTGACATGGAAGAAATACTAAAGGTTAACTTCTAAAATTGTAGCCGAAGACGAAAATACTCTCGTTGTCGGCAGGATTTGAACCTGCGCGGGGAGACCCCAATGGATTTCAAGTCCATCGCCTTAACCACTCGGCCACAACAACTTATTGTAAGCTTTGTGCAAATAATCTGTATGAAAGTTTTCGAGGTGTCCCACAGCAAATTCCTGATTTTTTGCAATGCCCTTTTTAAAAACAATACAAACAAGCAGGTACAAGGAGCTCAAATGAGATTAATGGCGCCTAAATAGAGCACGTAAAGGAACAGTTACACAGCTAAGAAAAGGGAAAAAAAGACTAGGGAAAAAGCACAGAAAGAGCCTGTAGATAAAATTATCTTCCTGGGACAGCAGGTTAAGAGAAATTACACAGGGAGCAGTTAAGCTTGTAACACGGGAGAATAAAAAAGAAAATGCACTTTTATGAAGTGTGTTTTCCTAATCCAGCAAGCACGTTGGTTCTATTTCTCTATTTGCTTCTTTCATTGGTAAAGTAAGTTTCAAGTACACATGCAGGTATGACTGAGAGAGCCAGGGTATAATATTTTGAAGCGTTTGCACCATCGCTAATGTAGGAAGAGAGGTATAGCAAAGACATGAAAGGGGTAGCAAAAATAAATATGTGAAGAGGCAATAGTGACACCAATATAAGCCACCTATTTATAAAACTGACATGGAAGAAATACTAAAGGTTAACTTCTAAAATTGTAGCCGAAGACGAAAATTCTCTCGTTGTCGGCAGGATTTGAACCTGCGCGGGGAGATCCCAAAGGACTTCAAGTCCATCGCCTTAACCACTCGGCCACAACAACTTTCTGTAAGCTTTGTGCAAATAATCTGTATGAAAGTTTTCAAGGTGTCCCACAGCAAATTCCTGATGTTCTGCAATGCACTTTTTAAAAACAATACAAACAAGCAGGTACAAGGAGCTCAAATTAGATTAATGGCGCCTAAATAGAGCACATAAAGGAACAGTTACACAGCTAAGAAAAGAGAAAGAAAGACTAGGGAAAAAACACAGAAAGAGCCTGTAGATAAAATTATCTTCCTGGGACAGCAGGTTAAGAGAAATTACACAGGGAGCAGTAAAGCTTGTAACACGGGAGAATAAAAAAGAAAATGCAGTTTTATGAAGTGTGTTTGCCTAATCCAGCAAGCACTTTTGTTCTATTTCTCTATTTGCTTCTTTCATTGGTAAAGTAAGTTTCAAGTACACATGCAGGTATGACTGAGAGAGCCAGGGTATAATATTTTGAAGCGTTTGCACCATCGCTAATGTAGGAAGAGAGGTATAGCAAAGACATGAAAGGGGTAGCAAAAATAAATATGTGAAGAGGCAATAATGACACCAATATAAGCCACCTATTTATAAAACTGACATGGAAGAAATACTAAAGGTTAACTTCTAAAATTGTATCAGAAGACGAAAATACTGTTGTTGTTGGCAGGATTCGAACCTGCGCGGGGAGACACCAATGGATTTCGAGTCCATCGCCTTAACCACTCGGCCACAACAACTTACTGTAAGCTTTGTGCAAATAATCTGTATGAAAGTTTTCAAGGTGTCCCACAGCAAATTCCTGATGTTCTGCAATGCACTTTTTAAAAACAATACAAACAAGCAGGTACAAGGAGCTCAAATTAGATTAATGGCGCCTAAATAGAGCACGTAAAGGAACAGTTACACAGCTAAGAAAAGGGAAAGAAAGCCTAGGGAAAAAACACAGAAAAAGCCTGTAGATAAAATTATCTTCCTGGGACAGCAGGTTAAGAGAAATTATACAGGGAGCAGTTAAGCTTGTAACACGGGAGAATAAAAAAGAAAATGCCCTTTTATGAAGTGTTTTTGCCTAATCCAGCAAGCACTTTATTTCTATTTCTCTATTTGCTTCTTTTATTGGTAAAGTAAGTTTCAAGTGCACATGCAGGTATGACTGAGAGCCAGGGTATAATATTTTGAAGCGTTTGCACCATCGCTAATGTAGGAAGAGAGGTATGGCAAAGACATGAAAGGGGTAGCAAAAATAAATATGTGAAGAGGCAATAGTGACACCAATATAAGCCACCTATTTATAAAACTGAAATGGAAGAAATACTAAAGGTTAACTTCTAAAATTGTAGCCGAAGACGAAAATACTCTCGTTGTCGGCAGGATTCAAACCTGCGCGGGGAGACACCAATGGATTTCAAGTCCATCGCCTTAACCACTCGGCCACAACAACTTATTGCAAGCTTTGTGCAAATAATCTGTATGAAAGTTTTCAAGGTGTCCCACAGCAAATTCCTGATGTTTTGCAATGCACTTATTAAAAACAATACAAACAAGCAGGTACAAGGAGCTCAAATGAGATTAATGGCGCCTAAATAGAGCACGTAAAGGAACAGTTACACAGCTAAGAAAAGGGAAAAAAAGACTAGGGAAAAAGCACAGAAAGAGCCTGTAGATAAAATTATCTTCCTGGGACAGCAGGTTAAGAGAAATTACACAGGGAGCAGTTAAGCTTGTAACACGGGAGAATAAAAAAGAAAATGCACTTTTATGAAGTGTGTTTTCCTAATCCAGCAAGCACGTTGGTTCTATTTCTCTATTTGCTTCTTTTATTGGTTAAGTAAGTTTCAAGTGCACATGCAGGTATGACTGAGAGAGCAAGGGTATAATAATTTGAAGCGCTTGCACCAGCGCTGATGTAGGAAGAGAGGTATAGCAAAGACATGAAAGGGGTATTGATAATAAATATGTGAAGAGGCAATAGTGACACCAAAATAAGCTACCTATTTATAAAACTGAGATGGAAGAAATACTAAAGGTTAACTTCTAAAATTGTAGCCGAAGATAAAAATACTCTCCTTGTCAGCAGGATTCGAACCTGCGTGGGAGACGTCAATGGATTTAGAGCCCATCGCCTTAAACACTCAGCCACAACAACTTTCTGTAAGCGTTGTGCAAATAATTTGTATGAAAGTTTTCAAGGTGTCCCACAGCAAATTCCTGATGTTCTGCAATGCACTTTTTAAAAACAATACAAACAAGCAGGTACAAGGAGCTCAAATGAGATTAATGGCGCCTAAATAGAGCACGTAAAGGAACAGTTACACAGCTAAGAAAAGGGAAAGAAAGACTAGGGAAAAAACACAGAAAGAGCCTGTAGATAAAATTATCTTCCTGGGATAGCAGGTTAAGAGAAATTACACAGGGAGCAGTTAAGCTTGTAACACGGGAGAATAAAAAAGAAAATGCAGTTTTATGAAGTGTGTTTGCCTAATCCAGCAAGCACTTTTGTTCTATTTCTCTATTTGCTTCTTTTATTGGTAAAGTAAGTTTCAAGTGCACATGCAGGTATGACTGAGAGCCAGGGTATAATATTTTGAAGCGTTTGCACCATCGCTAATGTAGGAAGAGAGGTATGGCAAAGACATGAAAGGGGTAGCAAAAATAAATATGTGAAGAGGCAATAGTGACACCAATATAAGCCACCTATTTATAAAACTGAAATGGAAGAAATACTAAAGGTTAACTTCTAAAATTGTAGCCGAAGACGAAAATACTCTCGTTGTCGGCAGGATTTGAACCTGCGCGGGGAGACCCCAATGTATTTTGAGTCCATCGCCTTAAACACTCGGCCACAACAACTTACGGCAAGCTTTGTGCAAATATTCTGTATGAAAGTTTTCAAGGTGTCCCACAGCAAATTTCTGATGTTCTGCAATGCACTTTTTAAAAACAATACAAACAAGCAGGTACAAGGAGCTCAAATGAGATTAATGGCGCCTAAATAGAGCTCGTAATGGAACAGTTACACAGCTAAGAAAAGGGAAAGAAAGACTAGGGAAAAAACACAGAAAGAGCCTGTAGATAAAATTATCTTCCTGGGACAGCAGGTTAAGAGAAATTACACAGGGAGCCGTTAAGCTTGTAACACGGGAGAATAAAAAAGAAAATAAAGTTTTATGAAGTGTGTTTGCCTAATCCAGCAAGCACTTTTGTTCTAGTTCTCTATTTGCTTCTTTCATTGGTAAAGTAAGTTTCAAGTACACATGCAGGTATGACTGAGAGAGCCAGGGTATAATATTTTGTAGCGTTTGCACCATCGCTAATGTAGGAAGAGAGGTATAGCAAAGACATGAAAGGGGTAGCAAAAATAAATATGTGAAGAGGCAATAGTGACACCAATATAAGCCACCTATTTATAAAACTGACATGGAAGAAATACTAAAGGTTAACTTCTAAAATTGTAGCCGAAGATGAAAATACTCTCGTTGTCGGCAGGATTCAAACCTGCGCGGGGAGACCCCAATGGATTTCGAGTCCATCACCTTAACCACTCGGCCACAACAACTTTCTATAAGCTTTGTGCAAATAATCTGTATGAAAGTTTTCAAGGTGTCCCACAGCAAATTCCTGATGTTCTGCAATGCACTTTTTAAAAACAATACAAACAAGCAGGTACAAGGAGCTCAAATTAGATTAATGGCGCCTAAATAGAGCACGTAAAGGAACAGTTACACAGCTAAGAAAAGAGAAAGAAAGACTAGGGAAAAAACACAGAAAGAGCCTGTAGATAAAATTATCTTCCTGGGACAGCAGGTTAAGAGAAATTACACAGGGAGCAGTAAAGCTTGTAACACGGGAGAATAAAAAAGAAAATGCAGTTTTATGAAGTGTGTTTGCCTAATCCAGCAAGCACTTTTGTTCTATTTCTCTATTTGCTTCTTTCATTGGTAAAGTAAGTTTCAAGTACACATGCAGGTATGGCTGAGAGAGCCAGGGTATAATATTTTGAAGCGTTTGCACCATCGCTAATGTAGGAAGAGAGGTATAGCAAAGACATGAAAGGGGTAGCAAAAATAAATATGTGAAGAGGCAATAATGACACCAATATAAGCCACCTATTTATAAAACTGACATGGAAGAAATACTAAAGGTTAACTTCTAAAATTGTATCAGAAGACGAAAATACTCTTGTTGTTGGCAGGATTCAAACCTGCGCGGGGAGACCCCAATGGATTTCAAGTCCATCGCCTTAACCACTCGGCCACAACTTACTGTAAGCTTTGTGCAAATAATCTGTATGAAAGTTTTCAAGGTGTCCCACAGCAAATTCCTGATGTTCTGCAATGCACTTTTTAAAAACAATACAAACAAGCAGGTACAAGGAGCTCAAATTAGATTAATGGCGCCTAAATAGAGCACGTAAAGGAACAGTTACACAGCTAAGAAAAGGGAAAGAAAGCCTAGGGAAAAAACACAGAAAGAGCCTGTAGATAAAATTATCTTCCTGGGACAGCAGGTTAAGAGAAATTATACAGGGAGCAGTTAAGCTTGTAACACGGGAGAATAAAAAAGAAAATGCCCTTTTATGAAGTGTGTTTGCCTAATCCAGCAAGCACTTTATTTCTATTTCTCTATTTGCTTCTTTTATTGGTAAAGTAAGTTTCAAGTGCACATGCAGGTATGACTGAGAGCCAGGGTATAATATTTTGAAGCGTTTGCACCATCGCTAATGTAGGAAGAGAGGTATGGCAAAGACATGAAAGGGGTAGCAAAAATAAATATGTGAAGAGGCAATAGTGACACCAATATAAGCCACCTATTTATAAAACTGAAATGGAAGAAATACTAAAGGTTAACTTCTAAAATTGTAGCCGAAGACGAAAATACTCTCGTTGTCGGCAGGATTCGAACCTGCGCGGGGAGACACCAATGGATTTCAAGTCCATCGCCTTAACCACTCGGCCACAACAACTTATTGCAAGCTTTGTGCAAATAATCTGTATGAAAGTTTTCAAGGTGTCCCACAGCAAATTCCTGATGTTTTGCAATGCACTTATTAAAAACAATACAAACAAGCAGGTACAAGGAGCTCAAATGAGATTAATGGCGCCTAAATAGAGCACGTAAAGGAACTGTTACACAGCTAAGAAAAGGGAAAAAAAGACTAGGGAAAAAGCACAGAAAGAGCCTGTAGATAAAATTATCTTCCTGGGACAGCAGGTTAGGAGAAATTACACAGGGAGCAGTTAAGCTTGTAACACGGGAGAATAAAAAAGAAAATGCACTTTTATGAAGTGTGTTTTCCTAATCCAGCAAGCACGTTGGTTCTATTTCTCTATTTGCTTCTTTTATTGGTTAAGTAAGTTTCAAGTGCACATGCAGGTATGACTGAGAGAGCCAGGGTATAATAATTTGAAGCGCTTGCACCAGCGCTGATGTAGGAAGAGAGGTATAGCAAAGACATGAAAGGGGTAGCGATAATAAATATGTGAAGAGGCAAGAGTGACACCAAAATAAGCCACCTATTTATAAAACTGACATGGAAGAAATACTAAAGGTTAACTTCTAAAATTGTAGCCGAAGACGAAAATACTCTCGTTGTCGACAGGATTTGAACCTGCGCAGGGAGACCCCAATGGATTTCAAGTCCATCGCCTTAACCACTCGGCCACAACAACTTATTGTAAGCTTTGTGCAAATAATCTGTATGAAAGTTTTCGAGGTGTCCCACAGCAAATTCCTGATTTTTTGCAATGCCCTTTTTAAAAACAATACAAACAAGCAGGTACAAGGAGCTCAAATGAGATTAATGGCGCCTAAATAGAGCACGTAAAGGAACAGTTACACAGCTAAGAAAAGGGAAAAAAAGACTAGGGAAAAAGCACAGAAAGAGCCTGTAGATAAAATTATCTTCCTGGGACAGCAGGTTAAGAGAAATTACACAGGGAGCAGTTAAGCTTGTAACACGGGAGAATAAAAAAGAAAATGCACTTTTATGAAGTGTGTTTTCCTAATCCAGCAAGCACGTTGGTTCTATTTCTCTATTTGCTTCTTTCATTGGTAAAGTAAATTTCAAGTACACATGCAGGTATGACTGAGAGAGCCAGGGTATAATATTTTGAAGCGTTTGCACCATCGCTAATGTAGGAAGAGAGGTATAGCAAAGACATGAAAGGGGTAGCAAAAATAAATATGTGAAGAGGCAATAGTGACACCAATATAAGCCACCTATTTATAAAACTGACATGGAAGAAATACTAAAGGTTAACTTCTAAAATTGTAGCCGAAGACGAAAATTCTCTCGTTGTCGGCAGGATTTGAACCTGCGCGGGGAGATCCCAAAGGACTTCAAGTCCATCGCCTTAACCACTCGGCCACAACAACTTTCTGTAAGCTTTGTGCAAATAATCTGTATGAAAGTTTTCAAGGTGTCCCACAGCAAATTCCTGATGTTCTGCAATGCACTTTTTAAAAACAATACAAACAAGCAGGTACAAGGAGCTCAAATTAGATTAATGGCGCCTAAATAGAGCACATAAAGGAACAGTTACACAGCTAAGAAAAGAGAAAGAAAGACTAGGGAAAAAACACAGAAAGAGCCTGTAGATAAAATTATCTTCCTGGGACAGCAGGTTAAGAGAAATTACACAGGGAGCAGTAAAGCTTGTAACACGGGAGAATAAAAAAGAAAATGCAGTTTTATGAAGTGTGTTTGCCTAATCCAGCAAGCACTTTTGTTCTATTTCTCTATTTGCTTCTTTCATTGGTAAAGTAAGTTTCAAGTACACATGCAGGTATGACTGAGAGAGCCAGGGTATAATATTTTGAAGCGTTTGCACCATCGCTAATGTAGGAAGAGAGGTATAGCAAAGACATGAAAGGGGTAGCAAAAATAAATATGTGAAGAGGCAATAATGACACCAATATAAGCCACCTATTTATAAAACTGACATGGAAGAAATACTAAAGGTTAACTTCTAAAATTGTATCAGAAGACGAAAATACAGTTGTTGTTGGCAGGATTCGAACCTGCCCGGGGAGACCCCAATGGATTTCGAGTCCATCGCCTTAACCACTCGGCCACAACAACTTACTGTAAGCTTTGTGCAAATAATCTGTATGAAAGTTTTCAAGGTGTCCCACAGCAAATTCCTGATGTTCTGCAATGCACTTTTTAAAAACAATACAAACAAGCAGGTACAAGGAGCTCAAATTAGATTAATGGCGCCTAAATAGAGCACGTAAAGGAACAGTTACACAGCTAAGAAAAGGGAAAGAAAGCCTAGGGAAAAAACACAGAAAAAGCCTGTAGATAAAATTATCTTCCTGGGACAGCAGGTTAAGAGAAATTATACAGGGAGCAGTTAAGCTTGTAACACGGGAGAATAAAAAAGAAAATGCCCTTTTATGAAGTGTTTTTGCCTAATCCAGCAAGCACTTTATTTCTATTTCTCTATTTGCTTCTTTTATTGGTAAAGTAAGTTTCAAGTGCACATGCAGGTATGACTGAGAGCCAGGGTATAATATTTTGAAGCGTTTGCACCATCGCTAATGTAGGAAGAGAGGTATGGCAAAGACATGAAAGGGGTAGCAAAAATAAATATGTGAAGAGGCAATAGTGACACCAATATAAGCCACCTATTTATAAAACTGAAATGGAAGAAATACTAAAGGTTAACTTCTAAAATTGTAGCCGAAGACGAAAATACTCTCGTTGTCGGCAGGATTCAAACCTGCGCGGGGAGACACCAATGGATTTCAAGTCCATCGCCTTAACCACTCGGCCACAAC
This sequence comes from Lissotriton helveticus, assembly GCF_964261635.1. Classification (NCBI taxonomy): domain Eukaryota; kingdom Metazoa; phylum Chordata; class Amphibia; order Caudata; family Salamandridae; genus Lissotriton; species Lissotriton helveticus. The sequence goes on along the minus strand of NC_136073.1, from coordinate 161,769,412 downwards.
AACTTATTGCAAGCTTTGTGCAAATAATCTGTATGAAAGTTTTCAAGGTGTCCCACAGCAAATTCCTGATGTTTTGCAATGCACTTATTAAAAACAATACAAACAAGCAGGTACAAGGAGCTCAAATGAGATTAATGGCGCCTAAATAGAGCACGTAAAGGAACAGTTACACAGCTAAGAAAAGGGAAAAAAAGACTAGGGAAAAAGCACAGAAAGAGCCTGTAGATAAAATTATCTTCCTGGGACAGCAGGTTAAGAGAAATTACACAGGGAGCAGTTAAGCTTGTAACACGGAGAATAAAAAAGAAAATGCACTTTTATGAAGTGTGTTTTCCTAATCCAGCAAGCACGTTGGTTCTATTTCTCTATTTGCTTCTTTTATTGGTTAAGTAAGTTTCAAGTGCATATGCAGGTATGACTGAGAGAGCAAGGGTATAAAAATTTGAATCGCTTGCACCAGCGCTGATGTAGGAAGAGAGGTATAGCAAAGACATGAAAGGGGTATTGATAATAAATATGTGAAGAGGCAATAGTGACACCAAAATAAGCTACATATTTATAAAACTGAGATGGAAGAAATACTAAAGGTTAACTTCTAAAATTGTAGCCGAAGATAAAAATACTCTCCTTGTCAGCAGGATTCGAACCTGCGTGGGAGACGTCAATGGATTTAGAGCCCATCGCCTTAAACACTCGGCCACAACAACTTTCTGTAAGCGTTGTGCAAATAATCTGTATGAAAGTTTTCAAGGTGTCCCACAGCAAATTCCTGATGTTCTGCAATGCACTTTTTAAAAACAATACAAACAAGCAGGTACAAGGAGCTCAAATGAGATTAATGGCGCCTAAATAGAGCACGTAAAGGAACAGTTACACAGCTAAGAAAAGGGAAAGAAAGACTAGGGAAAAAACACAGAAAGAGCCTGTAGATAAAATTATCTTCCTGGGATAGCAGGTTAAGAGAAATTACACAGGGAGCAGTTAAGCTTGTAACACGGGAGAATAAAAAAGAAAATGCAGTTTTATGAAGTGTGTTTGCCTAATCCAGCAAGCACTTTTGTTCTATTTCTCTATTTGCTTCTTTCATTGGTAAAGTAAGTTTCAAGTACACATGCAGGTATGACTGAGAGAGCCAGGGTATAATATTTTGTAGCGTTTGCACCATCGCTAATGTAGGAAGAGAGGTATAGCAAAGACATGAAAGGGGTAGCAAAAATAAATATGTGAAGAGGCAATAGTGACACCAATATAAGCCACCTATTTATAAAACTGACATGGAAGAAATACTAAAGGTTAACTTCTAAAATTGTAGCCGAAGATGAAAATACTCTCGTTGTCGGAAGGATTTGAACCTGCGCGCGGGAGACCCCAATGGATTTCGAGTCCATCGCCTTAACCACTCGGCCACAACAACTTTCTGTAAGCTTTGTGCAAATAATCTGTATGAAAGTTTTCAAGGTGTCCCACAGCAAATTCCTGATGTTCTGCAATGCACTTTTTAAAAACAATACAAACAAGCAGGTACAAGGAGCTCAAATTAGATTAATGGCGCCTAAATAGAGCACATAAAGGAACAGTTACACAGCTAAGAAAAGAGAAAGAAAGACTAGGGAAAAAACACAGAAAGAGCCTGTAGATAAAATTATCTTCCTGGGACAGCAGGTTAAGAGAAATTACACAGGGAGCAGTAAAGCTTGTAACACGGGAGAATAAAAAAGAAAATGCAGTTTTATGAAGTGTGTTTGCCTAATCCAGCAAGCACTTTTGTTCTATTTCTCTATTTGCTTCTTTCATTGGTAAAGTAAGTTTCAAGTACACATGCAGGTATGACTGAGAGAGCCAGGGTATAATATTTTGAAGCGTTTGCACCATCGCTAATGTAGGAAGAGAGGTATAGCAAAGACATGAAAGGGGTAGCAAAAATAAATATGTGAAGAGGCAATAATGACACCAATATAAGCCACCTATTTATAAAACTGACATGGAAGAAATACTAAAGGTTAACTTCTAAAATTGTATCAGAAGACGAAAATACTCTTGTTGTTGGCAGGATTCGAACCTGCGCGGGGAGACCCCAATGGATTTCGAGTCCATCGCCTTAACCACTCGGCCACAACAACTTACTGTAAGCGTTGTGCAAATAATCTGTATGAAAGTTTTCAAGGTGTCCCACAGCAAATTCCTGATGTTCTGCAATGCACTTTTTAAAAACAATACAAACAAGCAGGTACAAGGAGCTCAAATTAGATTAATGGCGCCTAAATAGAGCACGTAAAGGAACAGTTACACAGCTAAGAAAAGGGAAAGAAAGCCTAGGGAAAAAACACAGAAAGAGCCTGTAGATAAAATTATCTTCCTGGGACAGCAGGTTAAGAGAAATTATACAGGGAGCAGTTAAGCTTGTAACACGGGAGAATACAAAAGAAAATGCCCTTTTATGAAGTGTGTTTGCCTAATCCAGCAAGCACTTTATTTCTATTTCTCTATTTGCTTCTTTTATTGGTAAAGTAAGTTTCAAGTGCACATGCAGGTATGACTGAGAGCCAGGGTATAATATTTTGAAGCGTTTACACCATCGCTAATGTAGGAAGAGAGGTATGGCAAAGACATGAAAGGGGTAGCAAAAATAAATATGTGAAGAGGCAATAGTGACACCAATATAAGCCACCTATTTATAAAACTGAAATGGAAGAAATACTAAAGGTTAACTTCTAAAATTGTAGCCGAAGACGAAAATACGCTCGTTGTCGGCAGGATTCAAACCTGCGCGGGGAGACACCAATGGATTTCAAGTCCATCGCCTTAACCACTCGGCCACAACAAATTATTGCAAGCTTTGTGCAAATAATCTGTATGAAAGTTTTCAAGGTGTCCCACAGCAAATTCCTGATGTTTTGCAATGCACTTATTAAAAACAATACAAACAAGCAGGTACAAGGAGCTCAAATGAGATTAATGGCGCCTAAATAGAGCACGTAAAGGAACAGTTACACAGCTAAGAAAAGGGAAAAAAAGACTAGGGAAAAAGCACAGAAAGAGCCTGTAGATAAAATTATCTTCCTGGGACAGCAGGTTAAGAGAAATTACACAGGGAGCAGTTAAGCTTGTAACACGGGAGAATAAAAAAGAAAATGCACTTTTATGAAGTGTGTTTTCCTAATCCAGCAAGCACGTTGGTTCTATTTCTCTATTTGCTTCTTTTATTGGTTAAGTAAGTTTCAAGTGCACATGCAGGTATGACTGAGAGAGCAAGGGTATAATAATTTGAAGCGCTTGCACCAGCGCTGATGTAGGAAGAGAGGTATAGCAAAGACATGAAAGGGGTATTGATAATAAATATGTGAAGAGGCAATAGTGACACCAAAATAAGCTACCTATTCATAAAACTGAGATGGAAGAAATACTAAAGGTTAACTTCTAAAATTGTAGCCGAAGATAAAAATACTCTCCTTGTCAGCAGGATTCGAACCTGCGTGGGAGACGTCAATGGATTTAGAGCCCATCGCCTTAAACACTCGGCCACAACAACTTTCTGTAAGCGTTGTGCAAATAATCTGTATGAAAGTTTTCAAGGTGTCCCACAGCAAATTCCTGATGTTCTGCAATGCACTTTTTAAAAACAATACAAACAAGCAGGTACAAGGAGCTCAAATGAGATTAATGGCGCCTAAATAGAGCACGTAAAGGAACAGTTACACAGCTAAGAAAAGGGAAAGAAAGACTAGGGAAAAAACACAGAAAGAGCCTGTAGATAAAATTATCTTCCTGGGATAGCAGGTTAAGAGAAATTACACAGGGAGCAGTTAAGCTTGTAACACAGGAGAATAAAAAAGAAAATGCAGTTTTATGAAGTGTGTTTGCCTAATCCAGCAAGCACTTTTGTTCTATTTCTCTATTTGCTTCTTTCATTGGTAAAGTAAGTTTCAAGTACACATGCAGGTATGACTGAGAGAGCCAGGGTATAATATTTTGTAGCGTTTGCACCATCGCTAATGTAGGAAGAGAGGTATAGCAAAGACATGAAAGGGGTAGCAAAAATAAATATGTGAAGAGGCAATAGTGACACCAATATAAGCCACCTATTTATAAAACTGACATGGAAGAAATACTAAAGGTTAACTTCTAAAATTGTAGCCGAAGATGAAAATACTCTCGTTGTCGGCAGGATTTGAACCTGCGCGGGGTGACCCCAATGGATTTCGAGTCCATCGCCTTAACCACTCGGCCACAACAACTTTCTGTAAGCTTTGTGCAAATAATCTGTATGAAAGTTTTCAAGGTGTCCCACAGCAAATTCCTGATGATCTGCAATGCACTTTTTAAAAACAATACAAACAAGCAGGTACAAGGAGCTCAAATTAGATTAATGGCGCCTAAATAGAGCACATAAAGGAACAGTTACACAGCTAAGAAAAGAGAAAGAAAGACTAGGGAAAAAACACAGAAAGAGCCTGTAGATAAAATTATCTTCCTGGGACAGCAGGTTAAGAGAAATTACACAGGGAGCAGTAAAGCTTGTAACACGGGAGAATAAAAAAGAAAATGCAGTTTTATGAAGTGTGTTTGCCTAATCCAGCAAGCACTTTTGTTCTATTTCTCTATTTGCTTCTTTCATTGGTAAAGTAAGTTTCAAGTACACATGCAGGTATGACTGAGAGAGCCAGGGTATAATATTTTGAAGCGTTTGCACCATCGCTAATGTAGGAAGAGAGGTATAGCAAAGACATGAAAGGGGTAGCAAAAATAAATATGTGAAGAGGCAATAATGACACCAATATAAGCCACCTATTTATAAAACTGACATGGAAGAAATACTAAAGGTTAACTTCTAAAATTGTATCAGAAGACGAAAATACTCTTGTTGTTGGCAGGATTCGGACCTGCGCGGGGAGACCCCAATGGATTTCGAGTCCATCGCCTTAACCACTCGGCCACAACAACTTACTGTAAGCTTTGTGCAACTAATCTGTATGAAAGTTTTCAAGGTGTCCCACAGCAAATTCCTGATGTTCTGCAATGCACTTTTTAAAAACAATACAAACAAGCAGGTACAAGGAGCTCAAATTAGATTAATGGCGCCTAAATAGAGCACGTAAAGGAACAGTTACACAGCTAAGAAAAGGGAAAGAAAGCCTAGGGAAAAAACACAGAAAGAGCCTGTAGATAAAATTATCTTCCTGGGACAGCAGGTTAAGAGAAATTATACAGGGAGCAGTTAAGCTTGTAACACGGGAGAATAAAAAAGAAAATGCCCTTTTATGAAGTGTGTTTTCCTAATCCAGCAAGCACGTTGGTTCTATTTCTCTATTTGCTTCTTTTATTGGTTAAGTAAGTTTCAAGTGCACATGCAGGTATGACTGAGAGAGCAAGGGTATAATAATTTGAAGCGCTTGCACCAGCGCTGATGTAGGAAGAGAGTTATAGCAAAGACATGAAAGGGGTATTGATAATAAATATGTGAAGAGGCAATAGTGACACCAAAATAAGCTACCTATTTATAAAACTGAGATGGAAGAAATACTAAAGGTTAACTTCTAAAATTGTAGCCGAAGATAAAAATACTCTCCTTGTCAGCAGGATTCGAACCTGCGTGGGAGACGTCAATGGATTTAGAGCCCATCGCCTTAAACACTCGGCCACAACAACTTTCTGTAAGCGTTGTGCAAATAATCTGTATGAAAGTTTTCAAGGTGTCCCACAGCAAATTCCTGATGTTCTGCAATGCACTTTTTAAAAACAATACAAACAAGCAGGTACAAGGAGCTCAAATGAGATTAATGGCGCCTAAATAGAGCACGTAAAGGAACAGTTACACAGCTAAGAAAAGGGAAAGAAAGACTAGGGAAAAAACACAGAAAGAGCCTGTAGATAAAATTATCTTCCTGGGATAGCAGGTTAAGAGAAATTACACAGGGAGCAGTTAAGCTTGTAACACGGGAGAATAAAAAAGAAAATGCAGTTTTATGAAGTGTGTTTGCCTAATCCAGCAAGCACTTTTGTTCTATTTCTCTATTTGCTTCTTTCATTGGTAAAGTAAGTTTCAAGTACACATGCAGGTATGACTGAGAGAGCCAGGGTATAATATTTTGTAGCGTTTGCACCATCGCTAATGTAGGAAGAGGAGGTATAGCAAAGACATGAAAGGGGTAGCAAAAATAAATATGTGAAGAGGCAATAGTGACACCAATATAAGCCACCTATTTATAAAACTGACATGGAAGAAATACTAAAGGTTAACTTCTAAAATTGTAGCCGAAGATGAAAATACTCTCGTTGTCGGAAGGATTTGAACCTGCGCGCGGGAGACCCCAATGGATTTCGAGTCCATCGCCTTAACCACTCGGCCACAACAACTTTCTGTAAGCTTTGTGCAAATAATCTGTATGAAAGTTTTCAAGGTGTCCCACAGCAAATTCCTGATGTTCTGCAATGCACTTTTTAAAAACAATACAAACAAGCAGGTACAAGGAGCTCAAATTAGATTAATGGCGCCTAAATAGAGCACATAAAGCAGGGGTGCCCAAACCAGTCCTGGCGGGCCGTATCCATGCCAGATTTTTGGGATATCCCCATCTGGGGATCACGGTTCGATCCCCGGCACCGGCGGCAGATTAGCCCAGCACCAGGTGACTCTGGGAAATAGCTGGCGCCGCGGCTAGGGCGGCTGACTCCGGAATCTGGAGATTTTTTTTATTTAAGGTTTTTGTAGAGCGCGTAGTAACCCTCGAGCATCCCAGAGATCAGGGTTCGATCCCCGGCACCGGCCGCAGATTAGCCCAGCACCACGTGACTCTGGGAAATAGCTGGCGCCGCGGCTAGGGAGGCTGACTCCGGAATCTGGAGATCACGGTTCGATCCCCGGCACCGGCCGCAGATTAGCCCAGCACCAGGTGACTCTGGGAAATAGCTGGCGCCGCGGCTAGGGCGGCTGACTCCGGAATCTGGAGATTTTTTTATTTAAGGTTTTTGTAGAGCGCGTAGTAACCCTCGAGCATCCCAGAGATCAGGGTTCGATCCCCGGCACCGGCCGCAGATTAGCCCAGCACCACGTGACTCTGGGAAATAGCTGGCGCCGCGGCTAGGGCGGCTGACTCTGGAATCTGGGGATCACGGTTCGATCCCCGGCACCGGCGGCAGATTAGCCCAGCACCATGTGACTCTGGGCAATAGCTTGCTTAATCTTCCCAACGGCCCCTAGCGCCTAGAGACCCTTACGGGTGATTGTGCGCCTTACAAATGTGGATTATTATTATTATTATTATTATTATTTGGGCCGATTCCGATCCGGTTCGTAAAAGCACATCTGCCCGAATCTGTCGGACAACCACGTACGCCCG
>NC_136073.1:161742075-161749575 GCF_964261635.1 Lissotriton helveticus | reverse complement strand
CAGGGCCTGAGCACCCGACCCGGGGCCCGCCCGGGCCCCTGGACCCAGCCGGGGCTCCCAAGCCCGGAGGCGCATGGGACGCCTCCCCGGTCCCTCCGGACCCCGTCCCGGGCACCCTGCCACGCAGCAGGACCAAGGACAGAGCCCGGGGTGGGGAGGCCGCCCTCCCCGGGCCCTCGGGGGCCCTAGCCACTGCTCCTGAACCCAGCCAAGCAAGGGGAGGCTCCCCGGGCACATCGGAACCCCTTCCCGGGCCCTTGGCCGTGTGGCAGGCTGGGAGACAGGGCCCAGGGCCGGAGCACCCGACCCGGGGCCCGCCCGGGCCCCTGGACCCAGCCGGGGCTCCCAAGCCCGGAGGCGCATGGGACGCCTCCCCGGTCCCTCCAGACCCCGTCCCGGGCACCCTGCCACGCAGCAGGACCAAGGACAGAGCCCGGGGTGGGGAGGCCGCCCTCCCCGGGCCCTCAGGGGCCCTAGCCACTGCTCCTGAACCCAGCCAAGCAAGGGGAGGCTCCCCGGGCACATCGGAACCCCTTCCCGGGCCCTTGGCAGTGCGGCAGGCTGGGAGACAGGGCCCAGGGCCGGAGCACCCGACCCGGGGCCCGGCCGGGCCCCTGGACGCAGCCGGGGCTCCCAAGCCCGGAGGTGCATGGGACGCCTCCCCGGTCCCTCCGGACCCCGTCCCGGGCACCCTGCCACGCAGCAGGACCAAGGACAGAGCCCGGGGTGGGGAGGCCGCCCTCCCCGGGCCCTCAGGGGCCCTAGCCACTGCTCCTGAACCCAGCCAAGCAAGGGGAGGCTCCCCGGGCACATCGGAACCCCTTCCCGGGCCATTGGCAGTGCGGCAGGCTGGGAGACAGGGCCCTGGGCCGGAGCACCCGACCCGGGGCCCGGCCGGGCCCCTGGACCCAGCCGGGGCTCCCAAGCCCGGAGGTGCATGGGACGCCTCCCCGGTCCCTCCGGACCCCGTCCCGGGCACCCTGCCATGCAGCAGGACCAAGGACAGAGCCCGGGGTGGGGAGGCCGCCCTCTCCGGGCCCTCAGGGGCCCTAGCCACTGCTCCTGAACCCAGCCAAGCAAGGGGAGGCTCCCCGGGAACAACGGAACCCATTCCTAGGCCCTTGGCAGTGCGGTAGGCTGGGAGACAGGGACCAGGGCCGGAGCACCCGACCCGGGGCCCGCCCGGGCCCCTGGACCGAGCCGGGGCTCCCAAGCCCGGAGGTGCATGGGACGCCTCCCCGGTCCCTCCGGACCCCGTCCCGGGCACCCTGCCACGCAGCAGGACCAAGGACAGAGCCCGGGGTGGGGAGGCCGCCCTCCCCGGGCCCTCAGGGGCCCTAGCCACTGCTCCTGAACCCAGCCAAGCAAGGGGAGGCTCCCCGGGAACAACGGAACCCATTCCTAGGCCCTTGGCAGTGCGGTAGGCTGTGAGACAGGGACCAGGGCCGGAGCACCCGACCCGGGGCCCGCCCGGGCCCCTGGACCCAGCCGGGGCTCCCAAGCCCGGAGGCGCATGGGACGCCTCCCCGGACCCATGGAGCCCGTCCTGGGCATTGAACCATGCCGTTGGCCTGGAGAAGGGAGCCCCGGACGCCCGGGGGAGGACTGCCCGGTACCCGTGGAGCCCTTCCCGGGTACTTTGCAACGCCGTTGGCCTCCTGGAGATGGGTGCCCCGAACGCCCGGGGGGTGGGCTGCCCGGGACCCGTGGAGCCCGTCCTGGGCACTCTGACCTGCTGTTGGCCCGGGGGAGGGACCCCAGACGACCGGGACCCGTGGAGCCCGTCCTTGGCACTCTGACAAGCCGTTGGCCCGGGGAAGGGAGCCCCAGACGACCGGGACCTGTGGAGCCCGTCCTGGGCACTCCTGTATGCCGTTGGCCCGGGGAAGGGAGCCCCGGACGTCCGGGACCCGTGGAGCCCGTCCTGGGCACTCCTGTATGCCGTTGGCCCGGGGAAGGGAGCCCCGGACGTCCGGGACCCGTGGAGCCCGTCCTGGGCACTCTGAAATGCTTTGGCCCGGGGAAGGGAGCCCCGGACACCCGGGGGGGAGGACTGCCCGGGACCCGTGGAACTCGTCCTGGGCACTCTGACATGCCGCTGGCCCGGGGAAGGGTGCCCCGGACGCCCGGGGCCCGTGGAGCCCGTCCTGGGCACTCTGACAAGCCGTTGGCCCGGGGAAGGGAGACCTGGACGCCCGGAACCCGTGGAGCCCGTCCTGGGCACTCTGAAATGCTTTGGCCCGGGGAAGGGAGCCCCGGACGCCCGGGGGAGGACTGCCCGGGACCCGTGGAACTGGTCCTGGGCACTCTGACATGCCGCTGGCCCGGGGAAGGGTGCCCCGGATGACCGGGGCCCGTGGAGCCCGTCCTGGGCACTCTGCCATGCCGTCAGCCTGGATGGAGCCCCGGACGCCCGGGGGGGCGAAGGCCCGGGACGCATGGAGCCTGTCCCGGGCACTCTGCCATGCCGTCGGCCTGGATGGAGCACCGGACGCCCGGGGGACGACTGCCCAAGAGCCATGGAGCCCGTCCTGGGCAATTTGACATGCAGTTGGCCTGGAGGAAGGAAGCTCCGGGTGGCCTAGGGAGGTGTTGCCCAGGCATATCCCATCTGGTCCCCATGGCAGAGAACCACCAACCCTGGAGGGGTGTCCGGGCATACCCTGCCCCATAGTAATCCGGAGGCAAATTACCCCCCTTTCTTGCAATCTGTGCACGCGAGGTGACAGAGGGGACCCAAGGCGTGAAAGAACCCGACCTCATGGAGCCCTCGCTGGGATCCGGGAGGCGAATGGCACCTCATTAAGACTTCCAGGGAAGTTCGGCCATCTGGTCCCCCCCATAGGAAAGCGTTGCGGGCGACCAGATGCCCGAGGGGATCCGGGCGACCAGATGGCCGAGGGAATCCGGGCGACCAGATGGCTGGGCATGGAGGTGAAGCCACCTGGACTCTTCCCCACCCCGTCCCCGTCCCGGGACGAATGCCCGGGACGCATGGAGCCCGTCCTGGCCACTTGACGTCCCGTCCTGGGCATTGAACCATGCCGTCGGCCTGGAGAAGGGAGCCCCCGGACGCCCGGGGGAGGACTGCCCGGTACCCGTGGAGCCCTTCCCGGGTACTTTGCAACGCCGTTGGCCTCCTGGAGATGGGTGCCCCGGATGCCCGGGGGTGGGCTGCCCGGGACCCATGGAGCCCGTCCTGGGCACTTTTACATGCCGTCGGCCTTGAGGTGGGTGCCCTGGACGCCCGGGGGAGGCCTGCCCGGGACCCGTGGAGCCCCTCCCGGGTACTTTGCCAATGCCGTTGGCCTCATGGAGATGGGTGCCCCGGACGCCCGGGGGGAGGACTGCCCGGTACCCGTGGAGTCCTTTCCGGGTACTTTGCAACGCCGTTGGCCTCCTGGAGATATGTGCCCCGAACGCCCGGGGGGAGGGCTGTCCGGGGCCCATGGGGCCCGTCCTGGGCACTGTGACATGCCGTCAGCCTGGAGGTGGGAGCCCCGGACGAGCGGGGGAAGGCTGCCCGGGACCCGTGGAGCCCTTCCCGGGTACTTTGCCATCCCGTTGGCCTCCTGGAGATGGGTGCCCCGGACGCCCGGGGGAGGTCTGTCCGGGGCCCATGGAGCCCGTCCTGGGCAGTGTGACATGCCGTCGGCCTAAAGGTGGGAGCCCCGGACGCCCGGGGGAAGGCTGCCCGGGACCCGTGGAGCCCTTCCCGGGTACTTTGCCATCCCGTTGGCCTCATGGAGATGGGTGCCCCGGACGCCCAGGGGAGGTCTGTCCGGGACACGTGGAGCCCGTCCTGGGCATTGAGCCATGCCGTTGGCCCGGAGAATGGAGCCCCCAGATGCCCGGGAGAGGTGTTGCCCAGGCATATCTCATCTGGTCCCCCGGGCAGAGAACCACCAGCCCTGGAGAGGTGTCCGGGCGTACCCTGCCCCTAGTAATCCGGAGGGAAATTACCCCCCTTTCTTGCAATCCGTGCACGCGAGGTGACAGAGGGGACCCAAGGCGTAAAAGAACCCGACCTCATGGAGCCCTAGCTGGGATCCAGGAGCCGAATGGCACCTCATCGGGACTTCCAGGGAAGCCCGGCCATCTGGTCGCCCCATTGGAAAGCATCGCGGGCGACCAGAGGGCCGGGATCGAAAGGACTCCCAGCTCCCCATCCATCCCAAGCCTTCGCGGTAGGGTTCCTGACTGCCTGCCCACGCAAGGCAGGGCTCTTGGACCCCGGCTGGGCCTCAGGCGCAGGTTGGACCACCGGAGCTCTAGGGCCCGGACGACCTGGGGGAGGAATGCCCGGGACCCGTGGAGCCCGTCCTGGGTACTTTGACATGCCGTCGGCCTGGAGGTGGGTGCCCCGGACGCCCCGGGGGAAGCTGCCCGGGACCCATGGAGCCCGTCCTGGGTACTTTGACATTCCGTCGGCCTGGAGGTGGGAGCCCCGGACGCCCGGGGGGAGGTCTGCCCGGGACCCATGGAGCCCGTCCTGGGTACTTTGCCAATGCCGTTGGCCTCATGGAGATGGGTGCCCCGGACGCCCGGGGGACGAATGCCCGGGACGCATGGAGCCCGTCCTGGGCACTTTTCCATGCCTTCGGCCTGGAGCCCCCAGACACCCAGGGGAGGACCACCGTGAAAACCATGGAGCCCGACCCGGGCACTCTGCCATACCGTCAGCCTAGATGGAGCCCCGGACGCCCAGGGGACGAATGCCCGGGACGCATGGAGCCCGTCCTGGGCACTTTTCAATGCCGTCAGCCTGGATGGAGCCCCAGACGCCCGGGGGACGACTGCCCAGGAGCCATGGAGCCCGTCCTGGGCAATTTGACATGCAGTTGGCCTGGAGGAAGGAAGCCCCGGGTGGCCTAGGGAGGTGTTGCCCAGGCATAGCCCATCTGGTCCCCATGGCAGAGAACCACCAGCCTCGGAGGGGTGTCCGGGCGTACCCTTCTCCCTAGTAATCCGGAGGAAAATTACCCCCTTTTCTTGTAATCTGTGCACGCGAGGTGACAGAGGGGACCCAAGGCGCGAATGTACCCAACCTCCTGGAGCCCTCGCTGGGATCCGGGCGGCGAATGGCACCTCATCGGGACTTCCAGGGAAGTTCGGCCATCTGGTCGCCCCATAGGAAAGCGTTGCGGGCGACCAGATGCCCGAGGGGATCCGGGCGACCAGATGGCCGAGGGAATCTGGGCGATCAGATGGCTGGACACGGAAGTGAAGCCGCCTGGACTCTCCCGACCCTGTCCCCGTCCCCGTGCCCGTGCCCGGGATGCATGGAGCCCGTCCTGGGCACTTTTCCATGCCTTCGGCCTGGAGCCCCCAGACACCCAGGGGAGGACCACCGTGAAAGCCATGGAGCCCGACCCGGGCACTCTGCCATGCCGTCGGCCTGGATGGAGCCCCGGACGCCCGGGGGACAAATGCCCGGGACGCATGGAGCCCGTCCTGGGCACTTTTCCATGCCTTCGGCATGGAGCGCCCCGACACCCTGGGGAGGACCACCCTGGAAACCATGGAGCCCGACCCGGGCACTCTGCCATGCCGTCGGCCTGGATGGAGCCCCGGACGCCCGGGGGACAAATGCCCGGGACGCATGGAGCCCGTCCTGGGTACTTTTCCATGCCGTCGGCCAGGAGCCCCCTGACACCCAGGGGAGGACCACCGTGAAAACCATGGAGCCCGACCCGGGCACTCTGCCATACCGTCAGCCTGGATGTAGCCCCGGACGCCCGGGGGACGAATGCCCGGGACGCATGGAGCCCGTCCCGGGCACTCTGCCATGCCGTCCCGACAAATTCGTACGGACTCCTAACCTTCCGACACGGATCGGAATCGAGCCCTTTCTGACCCAGCAGATTTCAGGTTGATTTGCTATATACTTTACGTACGATTTTATGGGGGCCGATTCCGATCCGGTACGTAAAAGCAAATACGACCGACATGTCGGACAACCACGTACACCCAGGGGATAGGACTGCCCGGGTCACATGGACCCCGTCCTGGGCACTCTGATCTGCCGCCGGCGCCGGGGATCGAACCGTGATCACCAGATGGGGATATCCCAAAAATCTGGCATGGATACGGCCCGCCAGGACAGGTTTGGGCACCCCTGTTGTACGGACTCCCAAGCCCTACGGTCCTTCTGACACGGATCGGAATCGAACCCAGCAGATTTCGCGTTGACTGCCTCTATATCAGGGGTGCCCAAACCAGTCCTGGCGGGCCGTATCCATGCCAGATTTTTGGGATATCCCCATCTGGGGATCACGGTTCGATCCCCGGCACCGGCGGCAGATTAGCCCAGCACCAGGTGACTCTGGGAAATAGCTGGCGCCGCGGCTAGGGCGGCTGACTCCGGAATCTGGAGATTTTTTTTATTTAAGGTTTTTGTAGAGCGCGTAGTAACCCTCGAGCATCCCAGAGATCAGGGTTCGATCCCCGGCACCGGCCGCAGATTAGCCCAGCACCACGTGACTCTGGGAAATAGCTGGCGCCGCGGCTAGGGAGGCTGACTCCGGAATCTGGAGATCACGGTTCGATCCCCGGCACCGGCCGCAGATAAGCCCAGCACCAGGTGACTCTGGGAAATAGCTGGCGCCGCGGCTAGGGCGGCTGACTCCGGAATCTGGAGATTTTTTTATTTAAGGTTTTTGTAGAGCGCGTAGTAACCCTCGAGCATCCCAGAGATCAGGGTTCGATCCCCGGCACCGGCCGCAGATTAGCCCAGCACCACGTGACTCTGGGAAATAGCTGGCGCCGCGGCTAGGGCGGCTGACTCTGGAATCTGGGGATCACGGTTCGATCCCCGGCACCGGCGGCAGATTAGCCCAGCACCATGTGACTCTGGGCAATAGCTTGCTTAATCTTCCCAACGGCCCCTAGCGCCTAGAGACCCTTACGGGTGATTGTGCGCCTTACAAATGTGGATTATTATTATTATTATTATTATTATTTGGGCCGATTCCGATCCGGTTCGTAAAAGCACATCTGCCCGAATCTGTCGGACAACCACGTACGCCCGGGAGAGGACTGCCCGGGACCCGTGGAGCCCGTCCTGGGCACTCTGACCTGCCGTCTGCCCGGGGAAGGGAGCCCCGGACGCCCGGGGGGAGGACTGTCCGGGACCCATGGAGCCCGTCCTGGGCACTCTGACCTGCCGACGGCCCGGGGAAGGGAGCCCCGGACGCCCGGGGGAGGACTGCCCGGGACCCGTGGAACTCGTCCTGGGCACTCTGACATGCCGCTGACCCGGGGAAGGGAACCCCGGACGCCCGGGAGCCGTGGAGCCCGTCCTGGGCACTCTGACAAGCCGTCGGACCGGGGAAGGGAGCCCCGGACGCCCGGGACCCGTGGAGCCTGTCCTGGGAACTCCGGCATGCCGTTGGCCCAGGGAAGGGAGTCCCAGATACCCGGGACCCGTGGAGCCCGTCATGGGCACTCTGACAAGCCGGTGTCCCGGGGAAGGGAGCCCCAGACGCCCGGGACTCGTGG
>NC_136073.1:161722075-161729575 GCF_964261635.1 Lissotriton helveticus | reverse complement strand
GGCCCAGGGCCGGAGCACCCGACCCGGGGCCCGGCCGGGCCCCTGGACGCAGCCGGGGCTCCCAAGCCCGGAGGTGCATGGGACGCCTCCCCGGTCCCTCCGGACCCCGTCCCGGGCACCCTGCCACGCAGCAGGACCAAGGACAGAGCCCGGGGTGGGGAGGCCGCCCTCCCCGGGCCCTCAGGGGCCCTAGCCACTGCTCCTGAACCCAGCCAAGCAAGGGGAGGCTCCCCGGGAACAACGGAACCCATTCCTAGGCCCTTGGCAGTGCGGTAGGCTGGGAGACAGGGACCAGGGCCGGAGCACCCGACCCGGGGCCCGCCCGGGCCCCTGGACCGAGCCGGGGCTCCCAAGCCCGGAGGTGCATGGGACGCCTCCCCGGTCCCTCCGGACCCCGTCCCGGGCACCCTGCCACGCAGCAGGACCAAGGACAGAGCCCGGGGTGGGGAGGCCGCCCTCCCCGGGCCCTCAGGGGCCCTAGCCACTGCTCCTGAACCCAGCCAAGCAAGGGGAGGCTCCCCGGGAACAACGGAACCCATTCCTAGGCCCTTGGCAGTGCGGTAGGCTGGGAGACAGGGACCAGGGCCGGAGCACCCGACCCGGGGCCCGCCCGGGCCCCTGGACCCAGCCGGGGCTCCCAAGCCCGGAGGCGCATGGGACGCCTCCCCGGACCCATGGAGCCCGTCCTGGGCATTGAACCATGCCGTTGGCCTGGAGAAGGGAGCCCCGGACGCCCGGGGGAGGACTGCCCGGTACCCGTGGAGCCCTTCCCGGGTACTTTGCAACGCCGTTGGCCTCCTGGAGATGGGTGCCCCGAACGCCCGGGGGGTGGGCTGCCCGGGACCCGTGGAGCCCGTCCTGGGCACTCTGACCTGCTGTTGGCCCGGGGGAGGGACCCCAGACGACCGGGACCCGTGGAGCCCGTCCTTGGCACTCTGACAAGCGGTTGGCCCGGGGAAGGGAGCCCCAGACGACCGGGACCTGTGGAGCCCGTCCTGGGCACTCCTGTATGCCGTTGGCCCGGGGAAGGGAGCCCCGGACGTCCGGGACCCGTGGAGCCCGTCCTGGGCACTCCTGTATGCCGTTGGCCCGGGGAAGGGAGCCCCGGACGTCCGGGACCCGTGGAGCCCGTCCTGGGCACTCTGAAATGCTTTGGCCCGGGGAAGGGAGCCCCGGACACCCGGGGGGGAGGACTGCCCGGGACCCGTGGAACTCGTCCTGGGCACTCTGACATGCCGCTGGCCCGGGGAAGGGTGCCCCGGACGCCCGGGGCCCGTGGAGCCCGTCCTGGGCACTCTGACAAGCCGTTGGCCCGGGGAAGGGAGACCTGGACGCCCGGAACCCGTGGAGCCCGTCCTGGGCACTCTGAAATGCTTTGGCCCGGGGAAGGGAGCCCCGGACGCCCGGGGGAGGACTGCCCGGGACCCGTGGAACTGGTCCTGGGCACTCTGACATGCCGCTGGCCCGGGGAAGGGTGCCCCGGATGACCGGGGCCCGTGGAGCCCGTCCTGGGCACTCTGCCATGCCGTCAGCCTGGATGGAGCCCCGGACGCCCGGGGGGGCGAAGGCCCGGGACGCATGGAGCCTGTCCCGGGCACTCTGCCATGCCGTCGGCCTGGATGGAGCACCGGACGCCCGGGGGACGACTGCCCAAGAGCCATGGAGCCCGTCCTGGGCAATTTGACATGCAGTTGGCCTGGAGGAAGGAAGCTCCGGGTGGCCTAGGGAGGTGTTGCCCAGGCATATCCCATCTGGTCCCCATGGCAGAGAACCACCAACCCTGGAGGGGTGTCCGGGCATACCCTGCCCCATAGTAATCCGGAGGCAAATTACCCCCCTTTCTTGCAATCTGTGCACGCGAGGTGACAGAGGGGACCCAAGGCGTGAAAGAACCCGACCTCATGGAGCCCTCGCTGGGATCCGGGAGGCGAATGGCACCTCATTAAGACTTCCAGGGAAGTTCGGCCATCTGGTCCCCCCCATAGGAAAGCGTTGCGGGCGACCAGATGCCCGAGGGGATCCGGGCGACCAGATGGCCGAGGGAATCCGGGCGACCAGATGGCTGGGCATGGAGGTGAAGCCGCCTGGACTCTTCCCCACCCCGTCCCCGTCCCGGGACGAATGCCCGGGACGCATGGAGCCCGTCCTGGCCACTTGACGTCCCGTCCTGGGCATTGAACCATGCCGTCGGCCTGGAGAAGGGAGCCCCCGGACGCCCGGGGGAGGACTGCCCAGTACCCGTGGAGCCCTTCCCGGGTACTTTGCAACGCCGTTGGCCTCCTGGAGATGGGTGCCCCGGATGCCCAGGGGTGGGCTGCCCGGGACCCATGGAGCCCGTCCTGGGCACTTTTACATGCCGTCGGCCTTGAGGTGGGTGCCCTGGACGCCCGGGGGAGGCCTGCCCGGGACCCGTGGAGCCCCTCCCGGGTACTTTGCCAATGCCGTTGGCCTCATGGAGATGGGTGCCCCGGACGCCCGGGGGGAGGACTGCCCGGTACCCGTGGAGTCCTTTCCGGGTACTTTGCAACGCCGTTGGCCTCCTGGAGATATGTGCCCCGAACGCCCGGGGGGAGGGCTGTCCGGGGCCCATGGGGCCCGTCCTGGGCACTGTGACATGCCGTCGGCCTGGAGGTGGGAGCCCCGGACGAGCGGGGGAAGGCTGCCCGGGACCCGTGGAGCCCTTCCCGGGTACTTTGCCATCCCGTTGGCCTCCTGGAGATGGGTGCCCCGGACGCCCGGGGGAGGTCTGTCCGGGGCCCATGGAGCCCGTCCTGGGCAGTGTGACATGCCGTCGGCCTAAAGGTGGGAGCCCCGGACGCCCGGGGGAAGGCTGCCCGGGACCCGTGGAGCCCTTCCCGGGTACTTTGCCATCCCGTTGGCCTCATGGAGATGGGTGCCCCGGACGCCCAGGGGAGGTCTGTCCGGGACACGTGGAGCCCGTCCTGGGCATTGAGCCATGCCGTTGGCCCGGAGAATGGAGCCCCCAGACGCCCGGGAGAGGTGTTGCCCAGGCATATCTCATCTGGTCCCCCGGGCAGAGAACCACCAGCCCTGGAGAGGTGTCCGGGCGTACCCTGCCCCTAGTAATCCGGAGGGAAATTACCCCCCTTTCTTGCAATCCGTGCACGCGAGGTGACAGAGGGGACCCAAGGCGTAAAAGAACCCGACCTCATGGAGCCCTAGCTGGGATCCAGGAGCCGAATGGCACCTCATCGGGACTTCCAGGGAAGCCCGGCCATCTGGTCGCCCCATTGGAAAGCATCGCGGGCGACCAGAGGGCCGGGATCGAAAGGACTCCCAGCTCCCCATCCATCCCAAGCCTTCGCGGTAGGGTTCCTGACTGCCTGCCCACGCAAGGCAGGGCTCTTGGACCCCGGCTGGGCCTCAGGCGCAGGTTGGACCACCGGAGCTCTAGGGCCCGGACGACCTGGGGGAGGAATGCCCGGGACCCGTGGAGCCCGTCCTGGGTACTTTGACATGCCGTCGGCCTGGAGGTGGGTGCCCCGGACGCCCCGGGGGAAGCTGCCCGGGACCCATGGAGCCCGTCCTGGGTACTTTGACATTCCGTCGGCCTGGAGGTGGGAGCCCCGGACGCCCGGGGGGAGGTCTGCCCGGGACCCATGGAGCCCGTCCTGGGTACTTTGCCAATGCCGTTGGCCTCATGGAGATGGGTGCCCCGGACGCCCGGGGGACGAATGCCCGGGACGCATGGAGCCCGTCCTGGGCACTTTTCCATGCCTTCGGCCTGGAGCCCCCAGACACCCAGGGGAGGACCACCGTGAAAACCATGGAGCCCGACCCGGGCACTCTGCCATACCGTCAGCCTAGATGGAGCCCCGGACGCCCAGGGGACGAATGCCCGGGACGCATGGAGCCCGTCCTGGGCACTTTTCAATGCCGTCAGCCTGGATGGAGCCCCAGACGCCCGGGGGACGACTGCCCAGGAGCCATGGAGCCCGTCCTGGGCAATTTGACATGCAGTTGGCCTGGAGGAAGGAAGCCCCGGGTGGCCTAGGGAGGTGTTGCCCAGGCATAGCCCATCTGGTCCCCATGGCAGAGAACCACCAGCCTCGGAGGGGTGTCCGGGCGTACCCTTCTCCCTAGTAATCCGGAGGAAAATTACCCCCTTTTCTTGTAATCTGTGCACGCGAGGTGACAGAGGGGACCCAAGGCACGAATGTACCCAACCTCCTGGAGCCCTCGCTGGGATCCGGGCGGCGAATGGCACCTCATCGGGACTTCCAGGGAAGTTCGGCCATCTGGTCGCCCCATAGGAAAGCGTTGCGGGCGACCAGATGCCCGAGGGGATCCGGGCGACCAGATGGCCGAGGGAATCTGGGCGATCAGATGGCTGGACACGGAAGTGAAGCCGCCTGGACTCTCCCGACCCTGTCCCCGTCCCCGTGCCCGTGCCCGGGATGCATGGAGCCCGTCCTGGGCACTTTTCCATGCCTTCGGCCTGGAGCCCCCAGACACCCAGGGGAGGACCACCGTGAAAGCCATGGAGCCCGACCCGGGCACTCTGCCATGCCGTCGGCCTGGATGGAGCCCCGGACGCCCGGGGGACAAATGCCCGGGACGCATGGAGCCCGTCCTGGGCACTTTTCCATGCCTTCGGCATGGAGCGCCCCGACACCCTGGGGAGGACCACCCTGGAAACCATGGAGCCCGACCCGGGCACTCTGCCATGCCGTCGGCCTGGATGGAGCCCCGGACGCCCGGGGGACAAATGCCCGGGACGCATGGAGCCCGTCCTGGGTACTTTTCCATGCCGTCGGCCAGGAGCCCCCTGACACCCAGGGGAGGACCACCGTGAAAACCATGGAGCCCGACCCGGGCACTCTGCCATACCGTCAGCCTGGATGTAGCCCCGGACGCCCGGGGGACGAATGCCCGGGACGCATGGAGCCCGTCCCGGGCACTCTGCCATGCCGTCCCGACAAATTTGTACGGACTCCTAACCTTCCGACACGGATCGGAATCGAGCCCTTTCTGACCCAGCAGATTTCAGGTTGATTTGCTATATACTTTACGTACGATTTTATGGGGGCCGATTCCGATCCAGTACGTAAAAGCAAATACGACCGACATGTCGGACAACCACGTACACCCAGGGGATAGGACTGCCCGGGTCACATGGACCCCGTCCTGGGCACTCTGATCTGCCGCCGGCGCCGGGGATCGAACCGTGATCACCAGATGGGGATATCCCAAAAATCTGGCATGGATACGGCCCGCCAGGACAGGTTTGGGCACCCCTGTTGTACGGACTCCCAAGCCCTACGGTCCTTCTGACACGGATCGGAATCGAACCCAGCAGATTTCGCGTTGACTGCCTCTATATCAGGGGTGCCCAAACCAGTCCTGGCGGGCCGTATCCATGCCAGATTTTTGGGATATCCCCATCTGGGGATCACGGTTCGATCCCCGGCACCGGCGGCAGATTAGCCCAGCACCAGGTGACTCTGGGAAATAGCTGGCGCCGCGGCTAGGGCGGCTGACTCCGGAATCTGGAGATTTTTTTTATTTAAGGTTTTTGTAGAGCGCGTAGTAACCCTCGAGCATCCCAGAGATCAGGGTTCGATCCCCGGCACCGGCCGCAGATTAGCCCAGCACCACGTGACTCTGGGAAATAGCTGGCGCCGCGGCTAGGGAGGCTGACTCCGGAATCTGGAGATCACGGTTCGATCCCCGGCACCGGCCGCAGATTAGCCCAGCACCAGGTGACTCTGGGAAATAGCTGGCGCCGCGGCTAGGGCGGCTGACTCCGGAATCTGGAGATTTTTTTATTTAAGGTTTTTGTAGAGCGCGTAGTAACCCTCGAGCATCCCAGAGATCAGGGTTCGATCCCCGGCACCGGCCGCAGATTAGCCCAGCACCACGTGACTCTGGGAAATAGCTGGCGCCGCGGCTAGGGCGGCTGACTCTGGAATCTGGGGATCACGGTTCGATCCCCGGCACCGGCGGCAGATTAGCCCAGCACCATGTGACTCTGGGCAATAGCTTGCTTAATCTTCCCAACGGCCCCTAGCGCCTAGAGACCCTTACGGGTGATTGTGCGCCTTACAAATGGGGATTATTATTATTATTATTATTATTATTTGGGCCGATTCCGATCCGGTTCGTAAAAGCACATCTGCCCGAATCTGTCGGACAACCACGTACGCCCGGGAGAGGACTGCCCGGGACCCGTGGAGCCCGTCCTGGTCACTCTGACCTGCCATCGGCCTGGAGAAGGGAGCGCCGGACGCCCGGG
Source organism: Lissotriton helveticus (assembly GCF_964261635.1). NCBI lineage: Eukaryota > Metazoa > Chordata > Amphibia > Caudata > Salamandridae > Lissotriton > Lissotriton helveticus. The sequence goes on along the minus strand of NC_136073.1, from coordinate 161,723,319 downwards.
GGGAGGACTGCCCGGGACCCGTGGAGCCCGTCCTGGGCACTCTGACCTGCCATCTGCCCGGGGAAGGGAGCCCCGGACGCCCGGGGGGAGGACTGTCCGGGACCCATGGAGCCCGTCCTGGGCACTCTGACCTGCCGACGGCCCGGGGAAGGGAGCCCCGGACGCCCGGGGGAGGACTGCCCGGGACCCGTGGAACTCGTCCTGGGCACTCTGACATGCCGCTGACCCGGGGAAGGGAACCCCGGACGCCCGGGAGCCGTGGAGCCCGTCCTGGGCACTCTGACAAGCCGTCGGACCGGGGAAGGGAGCCCCGGACGCCCGGGACCCGTGGAGCCTGTCCTGGGAACTCCGGCATGCCGTTGGCCCAGGGAAGGGAGTCCCAGATACCCGGGACCCGTGGAGCCCGTCATGGGCACTCTGACAAGCCGGTGTCCCGGGGAAGGGAGCCCCAGACGCCCGGGACTCGTGGAGCCCGTCCTGGGCACTCTGGCATGCCGTTGGCCTGGGGAAGGGAGCCCCGGACGCCCGGTGGGGGAGGACTGCCAGGGACCCGTGGAGCCCGTCCTGGGCACTTTGACCTGCCGTTGGCCTGGAGATGGAAGCCCCGGATGCCTGGGGGAGGACTGCCCGGGACCCATGGAGCCCGTCCCGGGTACTTTGCCATGCTGTTGGCCTCCTGGAGATGGGTGCCCCGGACGCCCGGGGGAGGACTGCCCGGGACGTATGGAGCCCGTCCCGGGCACTTTTCCATGCCGTCGGCAGGGATGGAGCCCCGGACGCCCGGGGGACGACTGCCCAAGAGCCATGGAGCCCGTCCTGGGCAATTTGACAAGCCGTTGGCCTGGAGGAAGGAAGCCCCGGGTGGCCTAGGGAGGTGTTACCCAGGCATAGCCCATCTGGTCCCCCTAGCAGAGAACCACCAACCTTGGAGGGGTGTCCGGGCGTACCCTGTCCCTAGTAATCCGGAGGGAAATTACCTGACTTTCTTGCAATCTGTGCACACGAGGTGACAGAGGGGACCCAAGGCGCGAAAGTACCCGACCTCCTGGAGCCCTGGCTGGGATCCGGGAGGCGAATGGCACCTCATCATGACTTCCAGGGCGACCAGATGGCCGAGGCGAGAGGGGCGACCAGATGGCCGGGACCAAAATGACGCCAATCTGCCTGCCCCGGAGCTGCAGGGCTCTGGGGCTGCAGGGTTCCGGGGGCTGCAAAGCTGCAGGTCTCTGGGGCTGCAGGGCTCC